>NW_017218463.1:0-11904 GCF_001704415.2 Capra hircus | reverse complement strand
CCCCGAGCGTAGCAGCAGGGTCAATTTCTTCGTGTGGATCAAAGGATCTGTGGCTTTTCGCTTGAGTCTTTTCCCGAGGCTTTCCCACGAGGCTTTCCACAGGGCTGTCCCACGTGCCACCGTGGTGTGAGTCGATCCTCGGCTTGAAAGTCGAGGCAGTTCAGGGAAAACAGGTTTCCCTGGAATGGACTGAGACATCTGGGGACTCTGGGAATGGTGGCACGACCCTGGAGTTCCTCTCGCCTTTCCTGTGGAGTTCGCCTCCTCTTGAGATGCGGAACGCCGAATTCTTTCCCAACCACGCAGGGAAAGGATCCCCTCCTCTCGAGCTAGGAGGCTAAACGGGTTTCCTCTGGATGTGGGCGGGACTCTCGTGCTTCCTTTCCAGTGGAGACGGGTATGTCGGGGAACTTCTTGAGTTGCAGCAAGGGTGTGAAGGACCCTTTGGAAGTTCTAGAGGCTAGGTGTTATTAGCCTCGAACGCCTCAACAGAAATGGGCCTCATCTCGCCTGGAGGGGGGGAACCTCCTGGATTTTCTCGAGATGCGGCAGGTGCTCTCGACTTAAGACGGGGACCTCAGGGACGCATTCTGGTGGCCTCAGGAAAGGCCATTCCCCATGCGAGTTTCTCGGGGCCATCACGGGATTCCTGTCCAGTCGATGCCGGGGCCTAGACCTTGTGTGGAGTCGGTGCCGGCTCCTGAGTCTTCCTCTCCAGTACTGACATGAATCTTGGCGTACTTCTGGAGTTTCCCCAGGGGAGTCGGTCCTCGTCTCGAGTGGGGGCTTGCACGTGCACTTTCCTCCCGAGCTGCAGCAGCAGTGTCACGCTTCCATTCGCGTGGATCAAGGGATCAGTGGCTTTCCCTCCAGGCTTTCCCTCGAGGCATTTACACGAGTCTTTCCCACAGTGCTGTCCCACGTGCCCACCGTTGTGTGAGTCGATCCTCGGCTTGAAAGTCGAGGCAGTGCAGGGAAAACAGGTTTCCCTGGAATGGACTGAGACATCTGGGGGACTCGGGGAATGGTGGCACGACCCTGGAGTTCCTCTCGCCTTTCCTGTGGAGAGCGCCTGCTCATGAGTTGCGACGGGAACGCCGGGAATTCTTTCCCGAACACGCAGTGAAAGGATCCCTTCTCTCGAGCTAGGAGGCGGAAACGTGGCTCCTCTGGATGAGGGCGGGTCTCTCGTGCTTCCTCTCGAGTGGAGACGGGTATGTCGGGGAACTTCTTGAGTTGCAGCAAGGGTGTGAAGGACCCTTTGGAAGTTCCAGAGGTTAGGTGTGATTAGCCTCGAGACGCCTCAGCGGAAATGGGCCTCATCTCGTCTGGAGGGGGAAAACCTCCTGGATTTTCTCGAGTTGCGGCAGGTGCTCTCGACTTACGACGGGGACCTCAGGGACCCGCTGTCCTGGCCTCAGGGAAGGCCACGGCCCATGCGAGTAGCTCGGGGGCCTCTCAGTATTCCTCGCCCGTCGATGCCGGGGCCTAAGACCTTGTGTGAATTCGGGGCCGGGAACTTAGGATTCCTCTCCATTGCTGACATAGATCTTGGGGTTCTTCTGGAGTCTCCCCAGGGGTGTCAGTCCTTGTCTAGTGTGGGGGCATGCACCTGCGCTTTCCTCCCGAGCTGTAGCAGCCGTGTCACGCTTTTCTTCGCGTGGATCAAGGGATCTGTGGCTTTCCCTCGAGGCTTTCCCACGAGGCTTTCCCTCGAGGCTTTCCCACGAGGCTTTCCCACAGGGCTGTCCCACGTGCCACCGTGGTGTGAGTCGATCATCGGCTTGAAAGTCGAGGCAGTGCAGGGAAAACATGATTTCCTGGAATGGACTGAGACATCTTTGGGCTCTGGGAATGGTGACACGACCCTGGAGTTCCTCTCGCCTTTCCTGTGGAGAGCCCCTCCTCTTGAGATGCGACGGGAACGCCGGGAATTCTTTCCGGACCACGCATGGAAAGGATCCCTCCTCTCGAGGTAGGAGGCAGAATCGGGGCTCCTCTGGATGGGGGTGGGAGTCTCGTGCTTCCTCTCGAGTGGAGACGGATATGTCGGGAATTTCTTGAGTTGCAGCAAAGGTGTGAAGGACCCTTTGGAAGTTCCAGGGTTAGGTGTGGTTAGCCTCGCAACGCCTCAGCGGAAATGGGCCTCATCTCTCCTGGAGGGGAGAACCTCCTGGATTTTCTCGAGGTGCGGCAGGTGCTCTCGACTTATGACGGGGACCTCAGGTGCCCCCTCTGGTGGCCTCAGGAAAGGCCAGTCCCCATGCGAGTTGTTCGGGGGCATCTCAGATTCCCCTCCGGGCGATGCAAGGGCCTAAGACCTTGTGTGGAGTCGGTGCCACAACCTGAGGATTCCTCTCCAGGGATGACATGGATCTTGGGGTACATCTGGGGTCTCCCCTGGGGAGTCAGTCCTCGTCTCGAGTGGGGGCATGCACGTGCGCTTTCCTCCCGAGCTGTAGCTGCAGTGTCACGCTACCCTTCGCGTGGATCAAGGGATCTGTGGCTTTCCCTCGAGGCTTTCCCACGAGGCTTTCACACAGGGCTGTCCCACATCCGTGGTGTGAGTCTATCCTCGGCTTGAAAGTCGAGGCAGTTCAGGGAAAACAGGTTTCCCTGGAATGGACTGAGACATCTGGGGGACCCTGGCAATGGTGGCACGACCTTGGAGTTCCTCTCGCCTTTCCTGTGGAGAGCGCCTCCTCTTGAGATGCGACGGGAACGCCGGGAATTCTTTCCCGACCACACAGGGAAAGGATCCCTCCTCTTGAGGGAGGAGGTGGCTACGGGGCTCCTCTGCATGTGGGCGGGACTCTCGTGCTTCCTCTCGAGTGGAGACAGGTATGTCGGGGAACTTCTTGAGTTGCAGCAAGGGTATGAAGGACCCTTTGGAAGTTCCAGAGGTTAGGTGTGGTTAGCCTCGGGACGCCTCAGCGGAAATGGGCCTCATCTCGCCTGGAGGGGAGAACCTCCTGGATTTTCTCGAGGTGCGGCAGGTGCTCTCGACTTACGACGGGGACCTCAGGTGCCCCCTCTGGTGGCCTCAGGAAAGGCCAGTCCCCATGCGAGTTGCTCGGGGGCCTATCGGGATTTCTCTTCCGGCGATGCCGGGGCCTTAGACCTTGTGTGGAGTCGGTGCTGGAACCTGAGGTTTCCTCTCCAGTGCTGACATGGATCTTGGGGTACTTCTGTGGTCTCCCCAGGGGAGTCAGTCCTCGTCTCGAGTGGGGGCATGCATGTGCGCTTTCCTCCCGAGCTGTAGCAGCAGTGTCACGCTTCCCTTCGCGTGGATCCAGGCATTTGTGGCTTTCCCTCGAGGCTTTCCCACGAGGCTTTCCCACGAGGCTTTCCCACAGGGCTGTCCCACGTGCCACCGTGGTGTGAGTCCATCCTTGGCTTGAAAGTCAAGGCAGTGCAGGGAAAACAGGTTTCCCTGGAATGGACTGAGACATCTGGGGGACCCTGGCAATGGTGGCACGACCCTGGATTTCCTCTCGCCTTTCCTGTGGAGAGCGCCTCCTCTTGAGATGCGACGGGAACGCCGGGAATTCTTTCCCGACCACGCAGTGAAAGGATCCCTACTCTCGAGGTTGGATGCGGAAACGGGGCTCCTCTGGATGTGGGCGGGACTCTCGTGCTTCCTCTCGAGTGGAGACGGGTATGTCGGGGAACTTCTTGAGTTGCAGCAAGGGTGTGAAGGACCCTTTGGAAGTTCCAGAGGTTAGGTGTGATTAGGCTCGAGACACCTCAGCGGAAATGGGCCTCATCTCGCCTGGAGGGGAGAACCTCCTGGATTTTCTCGAGTTGCGGCAGGTGCTCTCGACTTACCACGGGGACCTCAGGCACCCGCTCTGGTGGCCTCAGGGAAGGCCTGTCCCCATGAGAATTCCTCGGGGCCTCTAGGGATTCCTCTCCCGTCGTTGCTGGGGCCTAAGACCTTGTGTGGAGTCGGTGCCGGAACCTGAGGATTCCTCTCCAGTGCTGACATGGATCTTGGGATACTTCTGGAGTCTCCCCAGGGGAGTCAGTCCTTGTCTCGAGTGGGAGCATGCACGTGCGCTTTCCTCCCGAACTCTAGCAGCAGTGTCACACGTCCCTTCACGTGGATCAAGAGATCTGTGGCTGTCCCTCTAGGCTTTCCCACGAGGCTTTCCCACAGGGCTGTCCCACGTGGAACCATGGTGAGAGTCGACCTCGGCTTGAAAATCGTGGTAGTGCAGGGAAAACAGGTTTCCCTGGAAAGGACTGAGACATCTGGGGGACTGTGGGAATGGTGGCACGACCCTGCAGTTACTCTCGCCTTTCCTGTGGAGAGCGCCTCCTCTTGAGATGCGACGGGAACACCGGGAATTCTTTCCCGACCACGGTCTGAAAGGATCCGCCGTCTCGAGCTAGGAGGGGGAAACTGGGCTCTCTGGATGTGGGCGGGTCGGTCTTGCTTCCTCTCGAGTGGAGACGGGTATGTCGGGGAACTTCTTGAGTTGCAGCAAGGGTGTGAATTACCCTTTGGAAGTTCCAGAGGTTAGGTGTGATTAGACTCGAGACGCCTCAGCGGAAATTGGCCTCATCTCGCCTGGAGGGGAGAAACTCCTGGATTTTCTCGAGCTGCGGCAGGTTCTCTCGACTCACGACGGGGACATAAGGGACCCGCTCTGGTGGCCTCAGGAAAGGCCAGGTCCCATGCGAGTTGCTCAAGGGCCTCTCAGGATTTCTCTCCCGTCGATGCCGGGGCCTAAGACCTTGTGTGAAGTCAGTGCCGGAACCTGAGGATTCCTCTCCAGTGCTGACATGGATCTTGGGGTACTTCTGCAGTCTCCCCAGGGGAGTCAGTCCTCTTCTCGAGTGGCGGCACACACGTGGGCTTTCCTCCTGAGCTGTAGCAGCAGTGTCACGCTTCCCTTCGCGTGGATCAAGGGATCCCTGGCTTTCCCTCTAGGCTTTCCCACGTGGCTGTCCCACGTGCCTCCGTGGTGTGAATCGATCCTCGCCGTGAAATTCGAGGCAGTGCAGGGAAAACAGTTTCCTCTGGAATGGACTGAGACATCTGGGCGACTCTGTGAATGGTGGCTCGACCCTGGAGTTCCTCTCGCCTTTCCTGTGGAGAGCGCTTCCCCTTGAAATGCGAGCGGAATGGCGTGTATTATTTCCTGGCCAAGCAGGGAAAGGATCCCTCATGTCGAGCTTCGATACCAAAACGGCGTCTCCTCTGGATGTGGGCGGGACCCTCGTGCTTCCTCTCGAGTGGAGACGGGTATGTCGGGGAACTTCTTGAGTTGCAGCAAGGACCCTTTTGAATTTCCAGAATTTAGGTGTGATGAGCCTCCAGACGCCTCAGAGGAAATGGGCCTTATCTCGCCTGGAGGGGAGAACCTCCTGGATTTTCTAGAGTTGGGCAGGGTCTCTCGAGTTACGGCAGGGACCTCAGGGACCCGCTCTGGTGGCCTCAGGAAAGACCAGTGCCCATGGGAGTTGCAAGGGCGCCTTTCGGGATTCCTCTCCGGTCGATGTCGGGGCCTAAGACCTTTTGTGGAGTTGAGGCTGGAACCTGAGGATTCCTCTTCAGTGCTGACATGAATCTTGGCTTACTTCTGGAGTTTCCCCTGGGGAGTCTGTGCTCATCTCATGTGGGGGCATGCACGTGAGCTCTCCTCAGGAACTGTAGCAGCAGTGTCACACTTCCCGTCGTGTGGATCAAGGGATCTGTGGCTTTCCCTCGAGGCTTTCCGACGAGGCTTTCCCACAGGGCTGACCCACGTTCCATGGTGTAGTGTGTGGATCCTCGGCGTGAAAGTAGAGGCAGTGCAGGGAAAGCAAGTTCCTCTGGAATGGACTGACATCTGGGGGTCCCTTGGAATTGTGGCACGACACTGGGGTTTCTCTCGCTTTTCCTGTTGAGAGCGCCTCCTCTTGAGTTGCGACGGGAAAGCCGGGAATTCTTTCCAGACGAAGCTGGAAAAGAATCCGTCATCTAGAGCTACGAGGTGGAAGCCAGGCTCCTCTGGATGTGGGCGGGACTCTCGTGCTTCCTCTTGAGTGGAGACAGGTATGTCGGGGAAATTCTTGAGTTGCAGCAAGTGTGGGAAGGACCCTTTGGAAGTTCCAGAGGTTAGGTGTGTTTAGCCTCAAGACGCCTCAGCGGAAATGGGCCTCATCTCGCCTGAAGGGGAGAACCTCCTGGATTTTCTCGAGTTGTGGCAGGTGCTATCGAGTTACGACAGGGACCTCAGGGACCCGCTCTGGTTGCCTCAAGAAAGGCCAGTCGCCATGCGAGTTGCTAGGGGTCCTCTCAGGATTCCTCTCCCGTCGATGCCAGGGCCTAAGACCTTTTGTGGAGTTGTGTTCAGAACCTGAGGATTCCTCTCCAGGGCTGACATGCATCTAGGGGTACTTCTGGAGTCTGCCCTGGGGAGTCAGTCATCGGCTCGAGTGGGGTCATGCACGTGCGCTTTCCTTCCGAGAGGTAGCAGCAGTGTAACGCTTCCATTCGCATGGATCAAAGGATCTGTGGCTTTCCCTCGAGGCTTTCCCACGAGGCTTTCCAACAGGGGTGTCCCACGTGCCACCGTAGTGTGAGTCAATCCTCCGCGTGAATGTCGAGGCAGTGCAGGGAAAACAGGTTTCCCTGTAATGGACTGAGACATCTGGGGGACTCTTGGAATGTTGGCACGACCCTGGAGTTCCTCTCGCCTTTCCTGTTGAGAGCGCCTCCTCTTGAGATGCGGCGGGAACGGCGGGAATCCTTTCCTGATGAAGCAGGGAAAGGATCCCTCATTTCGAACTACGAGGCGGAAATGGGGCTCCTCTGGATGTGGGCGGGACCCCCGTGCTTCCTCTCGAGTGAAGACGGGTTTGTCGGGGTGCCGCGGCCAGCACAAGCAAGAGTCACACCTGCATAGGGAGAAAACGGAGCGTCCCCGCTAAGAAAAATAAGAGATAGAGACAAAAGATGGGGTTGAGAGGATCAGACCAAAATGGCTGATGCCTTCCTTTATTGTGCTGCAGTATATATAGGATAAAGTACGTGACTTCTGACATTCACAGGATTGTATATTAATCTCCAGATACAATCACAAGACCCTTACCATTGTGTGCAGATCACAAATAGATAATCTATCTTCTATCAATAAGCTAATCTATCTTCTGTGAAATGTTGCAAGACCGAGACGTCCCGGAGCCTTAAGGGTAGTAAACTCTTCAGGGGGGCGGGACAGGGAGCTTAGGGACGTGCCTAAGGCTCTGCATAACGCCGAGCAGCTCCCAAGACTTAACCCTTCACGGGCAGTCCCCCGCAGCTCCCCTCTCTTTATTATTCTTTAAAAGCTCCATAAGATGTCGGTGTTGCAACATGTTTTTATGTATCAGAACTCTCATATGTAAAAATTCTTTAACAATGCTACGAATAAGGCAAGGAGCTAAACAAATCAATATAAGCACAACAGTCAGAACCGCGCCCACAGCAATTATGCTACGCCACAGTGAATGAAGGCTAGGGAAGTTAGAAAATAAATTTTGTAAAAAATTATCAACAGTATCAGCTATGTTCAAAGTAGCTTTTGGAGAATTTTCAATATTAAGAATTTCATTATGCAACTGCACTAGATCTAGAGACACATTAGTATTAAACCATATTCCTTGTAGATGTTTTTTCACCTTATCCCACGGAAAATCAGATGCATTATAAGCCTTTTTTGTAACACAAATCCACTTATAATTAGCATGACATTGGATTTGCATGCGGAAACTAATGCTCTGAACTTGTTCTCCTAGAATTCTAACCACATCATATAAAGCTGATAGTCTATCTTCTATTTTTCTATCTATATCTTCTTGTGTTCCCATTACTTTAGTAACATTATATGACAAGGAATCTACAGTATGAGCAGCTTGAATGGATTGTGCTAAAGATACAGAAGCGGTGACAGCATTTGCTATAAGGGTGATTAAAGATACTATACCCAGAACAATCAGGCTCACGCTTCTTTCAGTGCGGCTAAGAGCCGTGTTAATGCGTTGCAGCAATTCTAAAGCAGTCTCGTCATACCAAGCTTCAGTTATTTCAACAGGTAACATTACAAAAGCAGGTTGTTTTACTATTATAACTTGTTCTCCTTTAGCAACACCTCTTATGCAATTGGTAAGTATGCAATTAGAACAATTTAAATGATAAATATTCAATGACAGTGTTATTTCCACATGGCCTTGTATCAGCATGAATGGATAAGGGACACAAGCTCTGGGATATAAAAACCCTGTAACTCCTACATTACCATATTTACCCCCACTAATATTGGATTGTAAATATAGACTATTGCCATGACCAAAAGCAGCCAAGAGTTTCCACAGTTCTGTTTGATATACTTGAGCAGTGTTTACAGAGAAAATGGGTGGATGCTGTCCTCGATTTTCAGGGAAATCAGGTGTTCCCCCAGGTGCCCAATCCCATAAAAGGGTGGCATCGGCGTTGTTGATGTTGTACACTGACGCAACCCGGGCTCGACATAAAGTCCAAGGAGTGTCTATTCCTATGCCGATGCTTAGATGTTTGTCGCAAAACGGAATGTCGAGAGGTCCGGTTCCGTCACGGTACGATCTTTTTCCGGTTTTTTCATCAATGCCAGAAATAGTCACTCGAGGATAAGATATATCAGCTGACACCTGTATACAGTGGGATGTTGTGATTGATAAGAAAAGCACATAGGATATTGTGTAGTAAGACCATAAAAAGAGATATTAGCTTGCTGGGGAGAAATATGAATATCTGATTTTCCTCCCAAAAGACTTGTATCATTGACATAGACAGGTACTACTTCTTTATCCCATCCTAATGATTGAATCGTAGGTGGATCGGGAATGTATGCCCAAAAAGCCGCAGCCGCCCCGTTTTGTATCCGCTGTAATAATAATAATAACATGATCAGTATATTGGTAGGCGTCACCGGAGGTTGTACATGAGCCTCATTCTGAGCATATCGCATCAACGCCTCAATCTGCCTTTGGGTAGGCAGCTCACTCGTGGGCTCGCTCAGTGTCATGTGGTGCATTTGATGTGTCAGGGAGTTCCTCCGCCGCGCGTACCAGCCTCTCCGGGATCCAGCGCGGCGCTTCGGCATCCTGTGGAAAAACACAAACATGCCCGCGTCCCCATATTAATACAGGGTCTGGCCCATACCACAGATTGGTAAGTGGATCTTTCCATCGTACGAGTGGTTTTTTGCATGAGGACTGTTCTCCCCAAAAACGTTGGGCTGCTGAATTGCCTTCTGCGTCTAGAGTTAAAAAATTTAAAACATAAAGAGCATGATTCAAGGCATTATGCGGTGAGGGGCTATACAAGTCATTCCCCTTTTTTTTGTTTTAATAGTTGATGTTTGAGACCGCTGATGGGCTCGTTCCACAATACCTTGTCCCTGTGGGTTATAGGGAATTCCTGTTTTATGATGGATTTGGAAGGAAAGACAAAAACGTTGAAAGAGCGGCTAGTATAACCGGGTCCATTATCTGTTTTAAGGTGTGTGTGGAATTCCTGAAATAGAGAAGCAAAAGAGCAAATGTTGAATACAATGACGAGTTGATTCTCCAGTATGAAGGGAGGCCATGAGAAAATGAGAGAAGGTGTCGATGGAGACATGAACATATTTAAGACGTCCAAATTGAGGGATGTGAGTGACATCTGTTTGCCAGAGATGATTAGGGCGTAAACCTCGAGGGTTAATACCATATTGAGGGAGAACAAAGAATTGAGGACAGGTAGAGCAAGATTTTACGATTTGTCGTGCAGCTTCGCGGGAAATCTTAAATTGTAACCGTAAAGAATGACTATTTTGATGATGTAAGTTATGAGATTTTTGGGCTGCATCGATAGCTGATTGAAAAAACACTTGTTTAGTAAGAACGTCCGCAGTGTGATTGCCTTGTACTAAGGCACCAGGAAGGGTGGAATGCGCACGAATATGCCCAAAGAAACACGGGTATTGACGACGGTGGAGGGCCTGTTGAATTAATTTGAATAAGTTAAGAACTTCAGGAGAGGTTGTGCCGATAATTGGAACAGTTTCAATCATCTGTAGGGCACCGACCACATAGGAGCTGTCTGTAAATAAATTGAAGGAAGTGGATACAGTTAGCAATGCTTGATGGACTGCAAATAATTCTACAACCTGGGCAGAAGAGAAACTGGTATGTGCATAATAAGTTTGATGGTTAATAATTAAAGCTGCAGTACCATTAGAAGATCCATCTGTAAATATAAGTGTCGCTTCAGGAATGGGTTGTCGGCGAACTATTTTTGGAAAAATAAAGGCATGAAAGCTAGCAAATTGTAACAATTTATCAGAAGGATAATGATGAGTAATCCGTCCTGGGTAGTTTGCAAAAGCTATAGACCAATTATCTGAAAATTGAAAAAGCCAATCTTGTTGTTCTAAAGCATAAGGAATACAAATGAAAGGGGGTTCTATACCAAAATATTGGATGGCCTCATGACGTCCTTTTGCTACAATTTTTGCAACAAGCTCATAGTAAGGGAGCAGATGTTTAGTTGGAGTAGCAGATAGATATATCCATCGCAAAGGTTTATCTTGATAAAGAACTCCTGTGGGTGCTCGGAGGGGTAGGAAGTATTATACAAACCCCATGGCCGTTGGTAATCACAATAAGTAATCTGTTGTTGTCTAATAGCTTCTTCTATTGATTGTAAGGCTGATCGTCCTTCTGAAGAAAGTGTTCGGGGTGACGCAGGGTCAGAGTCACCTTTAAGGATATCAAATAAAGGCTGCAAGGTATAAGTGGGTAGTTTTAAATAAGGGCGTATCCAATTAATGTCTCCTAGAAGTTTTTGAAAATCATTTAGAGTTTTTAACTGGTCAGTCTGTAATTTTACTAATTGGGTATTATAAACGCCGAGGATATAAGGAGAAACCCAAATAATTATAGGGAAAATGAGTTTGAATTTTTTCATCAGCTATGACAAGACCATTAAGACTCAAAGTGTTTCTTTAGAATAGAAAAAGCTTGATACAATAGATGCTTCGTCAGCATGAGCTAGTAAATATATCATCCATATAATGAACTAAATATAACTGAGGAAAACGTTGACAACGCGGAGCTAATGCTGTAGCCAACAAATTTTTGACATAACGTAGGGCTATTAGTCATTCCTTGTGGAAGGACTCTCCATTGATAGCGCTTGCATAGGGTCTTTAAAATTAACAGAGGCAAACTAAAGCAAATCTTTTACAATCTTGAGCGTGCAAGTAGGAATAGTGTAAAAACAATCTTTAAATCTATAATAATGCATATAGGATTGTCAGTATCAGCGGAAGGAGTGGGCAACCCGAGGTTGTAGGGGCTCCCATATGCATCAATTGTTTCATTTACCTTACGAAGGTCTTGTAGCAATCTCCATTTTCCCGACTTCTTTTTTAATAACAAAAATTGGGGGAATTCCACGCAGAGGTAGAGGGTTCAATATGCCCAAGTCTCAGCTGTTCCTGCACCAGCTGTTGTGCGGCCAGAAAGTTTCTCTTGTGTTAGCGGCCACTGATCGACCCATACCGGTTCCTCAGCATTTCCAATCAATAGGATCGGCATGTGTCACAGGAGAATCAGAGGAGCGTCCCTAGGCGAAAACACCCAAGCCCTTTCGACTTTGATTAGATTTTTAAATCAAGGGTAAATGATGCCTTGATGTTGTTACCCAAACCTTGGTTTGGGAGTAAGCCCTGGACAACATTAATTTCTGTTTACGGTACGTGAAAGACTATATAAATAAACACCCATTTTGCTTAATATATTCACGCCCCATGATTAACTGGGAAGATGGGCAGAATATAAGGCTTAAATTGGCCTGTATGGCCATCTTTATGCCTCCAAGTAAGAAGGACGAACTTTTTTTGATTGGTAGTT
>NW_017218462.1:0-22468 GCF_001704415.2 Capra hircus | reverse complement strand
CAAGGTACACATTCTACACTATGCCCCCTTTGACCTGGATATTGTATGGGAAGTCATGGGTCAAATGAAAGACAAGCCAAGGAAAAGAGCATCCCAGTCACTGCGGGGGAACGGCCCACAGAGGCAGTGGCAGGCAGAGGTGAGAGAGCTCAGACAAGGGAGGTGTGACAAGAAATGAAGAGGAAACACCAGGGAAAGGAGGATTCCACCCCATTCACACTTGGGACTCACAGGGGGCACACTGTACGATGACCCAACGGAGTCTTTGGGCAGAAGGTTGGCTGCAGTTTAGGAATTTCGTTTTCTGGAGCTGATCTTGGTTCCTGCTGTGGTGCAGGTGAGATCCAAGGGAGGGCTCTGCATCACCCGAGGGAGAAATGTGGAAAGGGACTGAATCCAGACGAAGCCTAAGCAGGCGATGGGCTAGGGGACCTCCGGCTGAGGCTGAGGAGTGGACGTCCCTGCCGGGATGGGCTGGACGATCAGACCCAGATTCAGAGGGTCTGCAGATGCCAGCAGGGTGGCTGAGGCTCAGTCAGCCAGGGAGGACCGGGCCCACAGCAAGAGGAGGGAGACAAAATGCAAGTTCACCCTCCCCCCACCCCCGCGGCGGTGCAGGTCAGCATCACCAGGTGGAGCCAGGAGAGGAGAGCACACCCTGCGAGCACACAGCCCACTGCTCCAATACCATGCATCTTTGGTTCCTTTCAAGCCATGCTTCTTGAAAGTATAGACACCAGGACCATCCTTATCTGGTTACCTCTCGATTCCTCCGCCATGTGCCCATCCACAGAACATCCCCTTGCTAACGCCTCCCAAGAGCTCCGTGGGCCAAACCATAGTACCCAGTGCTGTACTGGCCACGGACACATTCCGTTTTCAAAACCATTTTCCTGGTCAGAGTCTGTGACAGCAGCCCACCCTGGCTTTCCCTACCTCTCAGTCCATTACTTCTAAGTCTCCTTGTCTGTCCATTTACTTTGATCCCCTCCTAAATCTTGGGCTTTGTTTTCCTCTGGTTTCCAACCTCTGCCCTGTGCTCTTCCACTCCATACATGATCCTTGGGTGACCACGTCACCCCCCAGAGCTTTTACCCATCTGACTTGTTTTCATCAGTATCCCCTGTATGCTGTTGGCTTTTCCTATCACTAAATCTACCTAGGACATCTCAGCTGGGCCCCAGATTCCCCAGAGTCTGAGACATATGGGGCATCTGCACTCTGATGTCCATAAGCCTGCAGGCCTGCTAGTAGCCCAGGACAACTTTTCCTGTCTCATGGATGGGCACCGCCATCCACCAGTTCCTTAAACCACAGTCCCGGCATGCTGCTGGGTGTGATCTTCACTGCGCCATGACTCCCCTGGAGCTGCTCTGCCAAAGGCTGTCCCGAGATCTTCCTGTTGCCACAGGTGGGGATCCGTTCCTCTCAGAGGCCCTGTTCCTGCAGACACGCTCTGAAGGTGTCCGGAGCACGGGCCATCACCCTCTTTTGGATCTCCGAGAGAACCCGGGCACTGTAATGCACCTGAGAGGTTGAAAGCCCTGTCTTTAACAAGATGAGGAGTCAGGACACAGCAGAGCAAGCCATCACTGGGGAATGTGCCAAAGAATATTGGAAGAGATCGCTAAAGAACCTTTAGGGGGTGGGTCTTCATGGGTGTGCACCAAACAAGTGATGCTTAACTGTATTTTTCCCAATGAGCATCTCTTCCGATTTGGTCTTCATCTGAGCGCGGGGAGTTAGTTTGCTAACACAGGAACAGTTTAAAAGGGCAACTGAGCACAGGCAGCAGATATGCTGACAGTCGATCTGCTGCATCAGCATCACAGCTACATTCTCAGCCATCTTTAATCTTTGACGCACTATTCTGATCTGTCGAATGAAGTTATCTCCACAGTGTTTTAGAAATGTATTCAACTAACTAGGTAAAAGATACTGAGTTTCACTAACAACAGCAGGGTTTTCACTGTAAAACTTTGGATTCAGGAACATGCAGCAGAGCAAGCACAAGTCAGTTTTCAAACTAGTATTAATTCGGGCAAGTCGTCCCTTTCTCAGCCTAAGATAGCTGTCAAGCATAGCGGGTCATGATGAAAACCTGCTTTCGCTGTAGAGAGGAGTCACAAATTTTCGATCTTCGATTTCTCCTGTAAGAATGGGTTCTGTTTCCACAGCTGCAAGCTCGGCTTTCAGAAGAGAACTTTTTCAGATAATGCTCACGCCAGTGCCACATTCCAGACCTACTACTTCAGACTCTCTGGGCTGTCCTGCCAGCATCGCTCTCCTAAAGCCTCTCCATGGGGATTTGATGCACAGTTTAGGTTGAGAAGCAAAAATCGGATGATGCTTCAACCGTCCTGGTTTTAAATAGAATCCTGAACTGAAGAGCCATGTTTGCTACTAAAGATGTTACAAAAATTTTTTTTAAATTATGTGTCTTCCCTTCTAAGCAGTATTTTGCCATATTTATTCACAGCCGTATTAGAACAATTTCAATAACTCAGTGGTGTGTTAGGCCCCAAGTCCCCTTCCTTACCAGACACTCAGGCAGATGGAGGGAGGGACGTACCTCAGTCCTGGTGGCAGAAGAGGATGGATGGAGTTCTGTTGTCTGGTTACTGCTCTGCTGAGTATCCTCCTGGTTCTGAGCTCAGGCAGGGGCCTCACACCAGGTTAACAGGTATTCCTGTGACCTGAGGTTGGAGCTAAGGGCTGAGATCCGTTACTGAATCTGGAACGGAAGCTGGGTCCATGTGATTTGAGAAGAATAGGAAAACAACTAAGTAGAATTTCAGATGCAGGGTGGCTTCTGGAGCTGTCCAGAGCCACTGACTTGTGGTCACCTACTGGGCGCCTGTGCATAACACAGAGACACACTAGATGTGTGTGCTCACTGGGATTCTGTCTGACGTGCACAGCGACTGTCATGGAGGGAGCATCTAGCACATGTGGAGGAGGCCGGACCCAGGACGTGGAAGGAGCAGGGGCGCTCCCACTGTTACAGAAGCAATGGCCATCTTTTCCCACGTCTCACTTGCACATCTGCATTACCTTCCTAAACTGCTTTAGTGAGGTGTAATCACATACCACAAATCACACCCATCACTTCCAGGGTAGTGACTTTTAGCAATTCACACAGTGGTGCAACCACCACCACAGTGCAGTTGTGGAACCTGCCAGCACCACGAAAAGGGTCCATGTACCCATCCGCAGTTGATCCCCAAGAGGACCTGCACGCCCAGGCACCCTCTCATCTAATTTCTGTCTCTGTAGATTTGCCTTTGCGGGTATTTCATATCAACAGACTCCTGCAGGAAGTGGCCTTTTGTGTCTGGGTTCTTTCACTTAGCACAGTGCTCTGGAGGTTCACCGATGTGGCAGCAGGAAGCAGAAGTTCGTCACTTTTCATCCATCTATGCTATTCCACTGAATGGCTACAGAATACTCTGTTTACCCCTCTCCAGCTGACAGACTTTTAGGCTGCTCCACTATTTGGAGATTACAGACAGTGCTGCTGTGAAAGACATCTAAGGACAAGTGTTTGTGTGCACATGGGTTTCATTTCTCATTTCGCCATGATTTCATTTCTTCTCTTGCATGGTGCACAGGCTAGACCCTTCAGTCAGTGTGGAACAGAGGTGGTTGAAGCAGACCTCCTATCCTTGGTCTGGATCTCAAGAGGCAAGCATGCACTCAGACTCTACTAGATGTGATGTGACGAGAGCTGGATGTTTCTCGGGGATGTTCTTCAGCACCACGATGACGATCCCTTCTATCCCGAGATGGTTGACCGTGTTTATTGATTTAGTTATTTACTTATTTGTCATGAACGGGTCTTGAAGGGTGTCAAAATGCTTTTTCTTTGTCTGTCAAGATGACAGGTGGTTTCCGTCCTTCATTATATCAATACACAGTTTCCCATAACTGAAGGTGAGTGTTGGTCCAATACTGCAATCCTGGGAAAGATCTCACACAGCCCTTTGCAAAATGTTTCTCGATTTGGTTTGCAGATACGGTGTTGAGGGTGTATGCATCACTATTCATGACAGTTATGGGTCTGTAGCTTTCTGGAGATGGCAAGTCTGGCTTTGGTACTGGGGTAATACTGGGCTTATAGGATGAATTAGGAAACGTTCCCTCCTCCGTTCTGTCTATTCAGGAAGAATCTGTGAAGGGTGGGTGCTATTTCTTCTTTAAACATTTGACAGATTTCACTGAAGAAACCAGGAGGCCCAGGACTTCCCTTTGTGGGAAGGTCTTTAAATGAATGGTTCAGTATCGTTGCTTGCTACAGGTACATTCAGATTTGTTATTTGGCCACTGCATTTAAGCCAACTCCCATCCAGGATTCTCTGGCCTGTTGGTTCCTAAGGCTCGGTCTCCGGCCTAGAATTTGACGTGCTGCACATCTCTGCCCATCACCGGATTCTGGCTCCTACTCTGTAACTGGGGAGAGTATGCTGCTCAGAAGGGACCCCCAGATCACCAACACCCAATGGGCAGGTTGGGGATACAGACTTTGAGGTGGGGAGGGGGTGGCACAGCTGATATCCTCATTTGCAACAGCCTATCCATCCTCCGGGCGCCCTCATGCAGGCTGTGGGTAATTCTGCAGTTGGGACTGGCACAGCAAGGACCCAGAGTACCCTGTCCCCTCCCCCACCACGTCCACTTCATCTACCCTGATCCTTGTCATTCTTCTCGTCTCCTAGCAATGCAGCCTCACAGGGGATCAGTGACGCACTCGCCACCACATCTAAGGGTGTCAGATCTCCTCTCTGCTTAATGACTCAACCTCGAGGGCAGGGACTGGCCATGCAATTCCTCCTCACTTCCCCGTCTCAACAGCCAGCCTGGCACGGCATGGAGGGGATGTAACATAACAGTGAAAACCTTCATGATTGCCTAAATGAGGGACTGTGGATGGCAGGATCGACCTGGGTTGGTTGCTGGAGTGAGCCATCGCATCCCACCCTGGGGATCTTGCGCCAGGCGGGGATGACCATCCCTGCCCCAGTGCACTGTGGCTAGCATCAGTGATGTACCTTATCCAGACTTGGTGTGCCACCAGCTGTGGATGGACACTGAAGTCACCGGGTCTTCCTACGTCACCCCAGCCTTTATGGAGGGTACAGTTGGGGATGCTCTGTCAGAAATAATCCTGCGTCATATGGCCTGGCCTATTAGTCTATGACAAAGGAGCCAAGAACATCCATCACGGAAAACGCTGTCTCTTCAATCAATTGTTATGGAAACCTGGACCCACTTTTTTCACACAGCATTCAAAAATAAACCACAACAACAGAAGATTAAAGAAGAAATTGTTAGAACTTAAACCATAAAGCTCCTACAAGAAGACATAGGCAGTATGCTCGTTGACATAGGTCTTTAGCAATAGTTTTTTGATATGTCTCCTCAGGCAAGAGCAACGAAAGCAAAAATAAACAAATGGGAGTTCATCAAACGAAAAACCTTTTACACATCAAGGGAAACCATCAACAAAAGAAAAAGGCAACCTGCTGAGTGGGAGAAGTGATATAAATGAGCAAGTGATACACATCAGAAAAGAGGTAGATGTCCAAAATAGCTAAAGGACTCATAGAATGTATTGGGAGAAAACACCCAAAACCCGATTTTAAAATGGGGCAAAGCACTGAATAGACATTTCTGCAAAGACGAGATACAGATGGCTAGTAGACATATGAAAAGATGCTCAACGTCTCCTCATCAGGGATTAGAAAATCAAGACCACAGTGAAGTACTTCCTCATACCTGTCAAGTAGCTGTTATCAAAAAGACAAGTAAGAAATGTTGGGGAGGATGTAGAGAAAGGAGACCCTCGTGCGGTGTTGGTGGAAATGTATATCGGTGCAGCCACTATGGAGACAATGAGGCTTTCCTCAAAAACTGAAAACAAGAACTACCATATGGTCTAGCAGTTCCACTTCGCAGTATTTTTCTCAAGAATAGAAGAAACACTAGTCACAAAAGATATATGTGCTCCTCTGTTCACTGAAGCATCATTTATACCCAAGGGGAGCCAAGATATGGAAGGAACCTAAGTGCCCATCGATAGATGAGTCAAAAAGGAAGAAATGGTGTGTACACACACACACACACACACACACACACACACAACACAGTGGACTATTACTCAGCAATACAAAAAAGAATGAAATCTTGTCGTTGTTGACAACATGGATGGACCTAGAGGGTGTTATGCCAAGTAAAACTAGGCACACAGAGAAAGACAAATACCACACCATTTTATTTACATGTGGAACCGCAGAAATAAAATGAGAGAACACGGGAAACAAGACAGAAATAGACTCAGAGACACAGAGAACAAACTGGTGGTTACCAGAGGAGGAGGGACTAGGGAGATGTGTAGAACAGGGAAGGGATTAGGAGAGACAAACTTCCAGTTATAAAATAAGTCATGGGAACGGAATGTACATACAGGGAATATAGTCAATAACCTTGGAAGAAATCTCTGTGGTGACACATGGTAACCACACTTATCATAGCAATTCATTTCACAATGTTTAAAAAATATGGAATCACTCTGTCGTGCACTTGAAACAAATATAATATCATATGTCAATTTTGGGCCACACCAGTGTTTCAGCAGTAAAGAATCCTCCTGCAATGCTGGAGCTGCAGGAGGCATGGGTTGGACTCCTGGGTTGGGAAGATCCCCTGGAGGAGGGCATGGCAACCCACTCCAGTATTCTTGCCTGCAGAATCCCATGGACAGAGGAGCCTGGCGGGCTACAGTCATGTGGTCGCAAAGAGTTGGACATGGCTGATGTGACTTAACCTGCACACATGCATGGCAACCTTACTGAAGAAATAAAGAGTGGGGGCTCTGAATGGAGGATGCCGGAGGTTTGTGGGTCACTTTTCCTCTGGCGGCCTGTGTGACTCTGGGCCATCCCCCTAACTTCCCTGTCCTCTGCTTTCTCACCTCATCAATTAGGATTGAACTTTTCCAAAATGATGGGTCTTTGAAGGAGGAGTAAATAAGGTGACAGAAAGAAATATATTGAGTGTGGTCTGATACCTCGTAAAGGATGAACAACCTTGAAATGCCATGTTAGCCCAGCTAAACGTGCCCACACTGACTAAATTCATGCCTCTGAGTTTCAGGAAGAAAAGCTCCCTTGGAGCTGGGAGACAAGTCCTGCAAGATGGGTTGAGCTCTGAAGCTCTCTGATGAGATCACAAGTTCAGACTCCAATAACTATACCTGTTCTCAAGTGCCTCTGTCTGCAGAAGACTCATGGATTTCTGCAGAAATATAGCTCTGGGGATATCTGAGAGCACAGACTGACAGACAGCAGAATTTATTTTCACTTCTGAAGAATCTCACAGGCACTTCCTGGCTACACAACAATGGGCTCTGAGTGTGGGGAGGAAAAGTACATTTCATCACTAATGTCTCCTGTAATGAAAAGGGAAGCTATTTGTTACTCGGGGAAAGATGTTTGTGAATCACAGATCTGAGAAAGGTCTTGTATTCAGAATACGTAAGGAATTTTAAAACTGCCAAATGACAAAATGCTGTGAAGGAAGACAGATCCTTGTGCCAGGGGTTGGGGTGTGGGAGGGGAAACCAGAAAAGGTCAGCACCTGGGCGTTTTTAGGGTGATGGACGTGGCCTGTGTCCTGGTCGTGGTGGTGATCACTGGAATCTCTCCGTGTGTCACAGCTCAGAGCACTCCACACCCAAAGACAAGCAGGCCAGGAATTCCCTGGTGGTCCAGTGGTTAAGAATGCGCCTACCATGTAAAATTAATACACAGAAACCCCTGCATTCCTATAAACTAATAAGGAAAAATCAGAAAGAGTAATTAAGGAAACAATCCCATTCACCATTGCAATGAAAAGAATAAAATACTTAGGAATAAATTCATGTAAAGAAACAAAGACCTGTATACAGAAACCTATAGAAAAGAAAAACTGATGAAAGAAATCAAAGATGGCACAAATAGATGGAGAAATGTACCACGTTCATGGATTGGAAGAATCAGTATAGTGAAAATGACTCTGCTTCCCAAAGCAATCTGTAGATTCATCACAATCCTGATCAAACTACCGGAGGTATTTTTCACAGAACTAGAACCAATAATTTCACAGTTTGTACGGAAACACTAAAGACTCCAAAAACCCAAAGCAATCTTGAGAAAGAAGAATGGTACTGGAGGAATCAACCTTCCTGCCTTCCGACTATACTACAAAGCTACAGTCATCAAGGCAGTATGGTACTGGCACAAAGACAGAAATATAGATCAATGGAACAAAATAGAGAACCCAGAGAGAAATCTACACACCTATGCACACGTTATCTTTGACAAAGGAGGCACAAATATGCAATGGTGTAAACCAAGTGTCTTCAACACGTGATGCTGGGGAAAATGCTCAACTACGTGTAAAAGAAAGAAACTGGAAGACTTTCTAACACCATACAGAGAAATAAACTCAAAATGGATTAAACCTAAATGTAAGACCCCAAACTATAAAACTCTTAAAATGGAAACCATAGGCAGAACACTCTCTGACATAAATCACAGCAAGATCCTCTATGACCCACCTCCCAGGGTAATGGAAATAAAAACACAAATAAACAAAAGGGACAGAATTTTACTTAAATGCTTTTGCACAACGAAGGAAACTATAAGGAAGGCGAAAAGACAGCCTTCAGAACAGGAGAAAATAATAGGAAATGAAACAACTGACAAAGAATGAATCTCCAAAATATACAAGCAGCTCATGCAGCTCAATACCAGAAAAGGAACGACCCCATAAAAAGTGGACAAGAGACCTAAACAGACATTTCTCCAGACATACCAATGGCTACCAAACACATGAAGAGATGCTGAACGTCACTCATTATTAGAAAACTGCAAATCAAAACCACAATGAGGTGTCCTCTCACACATGTCAGAATGGCCATCATCAAAAAGTCGACAAACAATAAATGCTGGAGATGGTGTGGAGAAAAGGGAACCTTCTTCCACCGTTGGTGGGAATGCAAACTGGTACAGCCACTGTGGAGAACAGAGTGGAGATTCCTTAAAAAACTGCGAATAGAACTGCCACACGACCCAGCAATCCCACTGCTGGGCATACCACCCTGAGGAAACCAGAAGCGAAACAGACACATGTACCCCAATGTTCATAGCAGCGCTATTTACAATAACTAGGACAGGGAAGGGACCTAGATGTCCATCGGCAGATGAATGGATAAGGGAGTTGTGGTATATATACACAATGGAAAATTCAGTTAAGTTCAGTTTAGTCGCTCAGTCGTGTCCGACTCTTTGCGACCCCATGAATCGCAGCACGCCAGGCCTCCCTGTCCATCACCAACTCCTGGAGTTCACTCAGACTCACGTCCATCGAGTCAGTGATGCCATCCAGCCATCTCATCCTCTCTCGTCCCCTTCTCCTCCTGCCCCAATCCCTCCCAGCCTCAGCGTCTTTTTCCAATGAGTTCAACTCTTCGCATGAGGTGGCCAAAGTACTGGAGTTTCTGCTTTACCATCATTCTTTCCAAAGAAACCCCAGGGCTGATCTCCATTACTCAGCTATAAAAAGGAACACATTTGAATCAGTGCTAATCAGGTGGATGAACCTGGAGCCTGTTATACAGAGAGAAGTAAGTCAGAAGGAGAAAGACAAACACTTATATTAATGCCTATATATGGAATTTAGAAAGACGGTGGCAACGATTCTACATGCAGGAAAGCAAAGGAGACAGAGACGTACAGAACACACTTTTCAACTCGGTAAAAGAAGGCGAGGGTGGGAAGATTGAGAGAATAGCTGTGAAACATATACATTACCATATCTAAAATAGATGACCAGTGCAAGTTCAATGCGTGAAGCAGGGCACCCCAAGCCGGTGCTCTGGGACAACCCAGAGGGATAGGGTGGGGAGGCAGGTGGGATGGGAGTTCAGGAGGGGAGGACACATGTATACCTGCGGCCGATTCGTGTTGATATATGGCAAAAACCATCACAACATCGTATAGTAATTATTCCTCTGATTAAAATAAATTAATGATTAAAAAAATAAAACAGAACCCCCCTGCCAATGCAACAGGGCAGGCGTTCGGTCCCTAGCCCAGGAAGATTCCACGTGCTGCAGGGCAACTAAGACTGTGTGACACAACTACTGAACCCACCTGCTCCAACTACTGAAGCCCTCGAGCCTAGAGTCCATGCTCCGCAACAAGAGAAGTCTCTGAAATGAGAGGCGCATGCACCGCCGCTAGAGAGTAGTCCTCCTTCTCCACAACGAGAGAAAGCCCTCATGCAGCAACAAAGACTCAGTGCACCCAACACTAAATAAATACATAATAAGAAAGAAAACCGGGCCAATCTTACTGTATGTTCATTTGAAAAATCCAAGTGGTAGATACCAAAGTAGGTGCATCTCTCTATCTTCTTTGAATACTGCATATCTTGGGTGAAGCTAACAAAAATTACATCACAGGCTATATTAAAATTTTAGATCAGCTTCCCAGGCACTGCTCTTTTCTAGAGAGCTACTTTTCTCAGAGAACTGTTACTTAGGAACTTTAGTCACCGGAACTGAGACCTCCACCACATTCCAGGGCAGAAAGCAAGAGATCATTAGGAAGACACGGTTCAAATCCTATGATTTATGAGTTGCCTGTGACCAGCTAGGGCCACATCAAGAGTCTCTTCACATTTCAGTAACTGAAACCTGTATTTCAACCACTTAGTTCAGTTCTTTAAGGCCACTGCATGTCCCCTTAAGCAAACACTTGGTGTGAAATACTTGGAAAATGACCTTAACCCAATTCACTCCCAACCACTTTTCACATGTCACAGGGAGGCTCTCACGATGATATTTCCCCACCTAGAAAGCCAATTCTCAGATAAAGAAAAGAATTCACACACACACACCTTGTGAAGAAATACTGAGATTTTAGAAAGTGACTCACAAACTAACCCATGGTTCATCATTCTTTTCTCTCTTCTGCCTCCATCCACTGCTGAGAAATGAATATTTGGCCATGCTGTCTGATTTGCCCACCAAGTTGCTCATACCACACACAGGATGTTGTTACAAGCGAGCCTATACACAAGGCATTGACACCAGCCAGCCCTACTGAAGTCGCCTACCCGGGGGCAGGGAGGTGGCTGGGGCAATAAATTCATCATCTCATTTCCTTCATCACCCTACCCACATTTCATTCCCTGCAATCACTTGGCCCAAACTGACTAAAGATCTCACATCAAATCGCTGCTTAAATCACCACTGCCTAAAGTTTCCTTCATTATTTCACATGGCTTCTGAGGCCAGGGAACAGATTTTACTTGAGATGAGTAAAGCTGGAGAGACAGCCCAGTTGGCCAGAGATTCTGTTCGGGAGGTGATGTCTCTCAGTGTACTCTTTACGACCCCATCGACCAAGGCCCGCCAGGCTCCTCTGTCCAGGGGATTCTCCAGGTGAGAATACTGGAGTGGGTTGCCATGCCCTCCTCCAGGGAACCTTCCGGACCCAGGGATTGAACCCAGGTGTCCTAATTCCCCTGCATTGCAGACAGATTCTCTACCACTGAGCCCCGGGGAAGCCCATGACAAACCTAGACAGCATATTAAAGAGCAGAGACATCACGCTGGTGACAAAGCTCTGCAGTGTCGAAACTATGGTTTTCCAGTAGTCGTGTACAGATGTGTGAGTTGGATCATTAAGAAGGGAATTGTGGTGCTAGAGAGATGACCCTTTAGAATCCCTCGGATCGTAAGAACAACTCGCCAATCCTAAAGGAAATGAACTCTGAATACTCACTGGAAGGACTGATGCTGAAGCTGCAATACTTTGGCCACCTGATGCGAATAGCTGACTCATTGGAAAACACCCTAATGCTGGAAAACACCTAATGCTCGAAGGCAGGAGGAGAAAGGAGGAGACAGAGGGTGAGATGGTTAGATACCATCACCAACACAAAGGACAGTACTTTGCTCAAACTCAGGGAGATAGTGTAGGACAGAGGAGCCTGGCGTGCTGCAGTCCATGGGCTCGTTAATAGTCAGACACGACTGGGCGACTGAACATCCACCATCACCACCCTGCCTTTGAGCTTCCCTAAGGTGCCACAGCCTCACTCTCAGCAGAGCTAAGAAGCTTCCGGTGTCTCAGTGGTAAAGGCTGAGACTTCATATATTCACACTCTCAGTGCCCCCTGCTTAGGGTTGATAGTGGTCCTTAGAACGCTCATCACTCCCTCCCAGAGCTCAGACCAGGGAGCCTTCTCACAACAGTAATGGAGCACCCTACCCTGGTGCAGAATTGGGAGTTGTAGCTGTTTACCCCTCTCAGTGGGTTTTCTCCCTTTGCATTCACTTCCACATTTCTTCCTTGAGTCACCAAATCCAAGTCCACTCACCCCCAACTGGTTCCCGCAACAAGCTGCACCTGCATCTCCAGCACACCTCTAGCACCACATGCACAGCGTGGGTGCGTGTACCCCCCGGGCGGTGTATCTTCTTTCTCCTTTCTCTTCGGAATCTGTCGACTCCCAGACATCCACAAAAAGGGCTCCAGATCGATCACCCACAAAGGGGGCCCCGGTGCTGCAGGGGAGGCTGTGACTCTCATCCACAGCCTGGGTCAAAGCAGGACTGTGTTATAAGCGCCACAAGCTGCCCCACTGCATCATGGGAGCCAAAAGAGCAAAGGTCTGAAAGTCCTAACACAGACATTTCCATGGATAGAACACCAGTGTCTTCCTTGGGACCTGTGAGCTGTTGTTTAGTTTGGGCCTATAGCATCAGTGACCTTTTTCACAACGCTTGCAGGCTTAGCCAGCCTTCCTTCAGGACCTCTCTACTCCCCACAGCCCCCCCACCTACTGTACCAAAGATATTACTTCTGACTTCAGTGCGCCCATTGGGTTTTCACCTGGCAGGGATACCAACACAACTTTTTTATGCTGAAACCTCAAGATACCTGAGAACGAGTCTTCAGAAAGTCCAGTTTTCTATTATAATAGAAAAACTGCCTACGTAACAATGAAGATACAACACATTAAAATACTAATAAAATGTTATTTGGAAATTATCTAGAATGTCACACTTAAGAGAAAAAAACTTAGTATGTGGTCTACTGCCTTCCAGGTTTTGTTCTCTGCATTTAAGAAAATTACGAGATGGGGGAGGTAATGTCTTCATGATATCGTATCTGTGGTTCTATCTGTTTATCACTATGGTTATGCTACTTTCCATAGTGATGAGGGTGCTCCACTAATGTCGGTCTGAGGAAACACTTTTTAGACCTCGGTATGGACCAGGAACTGTTCTCTGTGATGTGTGCATGTTGACATGACACCCCATGGTCTTTCACGCACCTAGGAGACACTGTGTTCAATCCATACACAGATCCATAGTGATGTTTTATGCGGATGGAGACGTTGACCCGCCTTTGGATCCAGAGTACACCAGACACTGCACTGTGTTCCAGATTGGGGGTAAGATACCACACCTGGTTGTTTCTCTCTGGCCTGGGCACCAATCTGACTCAGCTCTTGCCAGCTAGGTGACTTTGTGCAGATTCATTCACCCATTAACGTCTACGTGTCTCTGTTCCTCAGCTGCCCAAAGGGATGATAGCAGTAAAAACGCCTACCTTGCACTATTGCTATGAGTACTCCAAGACTTCATTATGTGTATATGTACGGAGAGCTAAGCACGGTCCAGAAGGGGAGCTCTTCTTCTTGTGTCTCTTCACTTCTGTTTCCGCTTGTACTAGTATCCCCCTGTCCCTGCCCCACGCTTTCACCTCCCCCACCCCTACTCTGCTCTCTCTCCCCAGGGCCCCTGTCCTCAGACTCTCCATCCCCAAAACACAGCTGAACATCTCCTCACGGTTTACCCCAGAAATACCATACCATCACCGTTGGATGAAACAAGTCATGAATATTAGCAGAAAAAATAAGAAACACAATAAACGGGCAATGTTAAAACTACAGAAGAATAAAGCATTGCTGATGAAAGACTGACTACTAATATTTTCATATCTTCATCAGATTCAGATGTTCAGAATTTGATACATGAGAATTAGACTTGATAAAACAATGGCAGAAAAGGTAATGCAACGTGGCTCCTTAAATAAGACCTAACAAAATGGGGGCACATGGTGTGTTCACGGGTTGAGAAATTCAATATAATCATGATGTCAGTAGTCCCCCATACAGACCTATCAATTTCACAATTCCAGTCAGAAATTCCAGCAAGGCTTTTTTGTACATATAGACTAATTGATGAGAAAATTTCTGTGGTAAGGCAAATGAACGAGAATAGCCAAATGGTTCTGAAAATCAATGTTGGAAGATTAACACTAACCTGAAATTTACTTCGCAGCTTCAACCAAAAAGTTATAAGCAACTAAGTGTCTATGAAGGGATGAATGGATATAGAAAACGTGATGACACCGGTCAGAACGGCCACCATCAAAAAGTCTACAAACAACAAATGCTGGATAGGTTCTGGAGGAGGGGGAACCCTGTTACACAGTTGATGGGAATGCAAACTGGTATAGCCACTACGGAGAACAGTGTGGGATTCCTTTAAAAACTGGGAAGAGAACTTCCATGTGACCCAGCAATCCCACTGCTGGGCAGACACCCCAAGGAAACCAGAAGTGAAACAGACACATGTACCCCGACGTTCACTGCAGCACTGTTTACAATAGCTAGGACACGGAAGCAACCGAGATGTCCATTGGCAGACGAAGCGGATAAGGCAGCTGTGGTACATATACAACGGAAATGTTACTCAAGTATAAAACAGGATCGCACCTGAGTCAGTTCTACTGAGGTGGATGAACCTGGAGCCTGTCATACAGAGTGAAGTAAGTCAGAAAGAGAAATACTGTATATAACGCATACAGATGGAATTTAGAAAGATGGTACCAATGACCCTACATGCAGGGCAGCAAAGGAGACACAGACGTAAAGAACAGACTCTGGGACTCAGTGGGAGGAGTGGGTGGGAGGATTTGAGAGAATAGCACTGAAACATGTACATTACCATATGTAAAAACAGATGAAGCAGTGTTAAGTTTCCATGCATGACGCAGGGCACCCAAAAGCCGGTACTCTGGAACAACCCCGGAGGGATACGGTAGGGAGGGAGGTGGGAGGGGGTTCAGGATGGGAGGACACGTGAATCCCTATGGCCGATTCATGTTGATGTATCACAAAAACATCACAATATTGTAAAGTAATTATCCTCCAATAAAAATAAACTAATTGTAAAAGAGGAAAATGTGGCGATATATACAATGGAATATAATTCAGTCACAAAGGAGAAAATTCTGCCTTTTGCAACAACATGAATGGACTTCCAAGGCTTTATGCTACGTGAAAAAGGTGAAAGAGAGAAAGACATGTATTGTACGTTCTCACTTTCATGCAGAATCTAAAAAGTCAAACTTACAGAAATAAGAGTTTAGAATGGTGGTTGCCAGGCCCTGGGGAAAATGTTGAATACAGGGTACAAAACTTACAGGTATGAGATGAATAAGTTACATGGATCCAATGTATAGCATGCTGAGTATAATTAACAAAACTGTATTATACAGTGAAAGCTAAGAGGGTAGATCTGAGATGTTATTTTCTTCAACAGTTTTAAAAAAGGATTATGTGAGGGGATAGAGTGCCAACCCTGCCATGGTAATCGTTTTGCCAAATACGTGTGTGCCAAATCATCACATTGGCATCGTAAACTTACAGGTTATATGTCAATAATACCTCAAAAAAGGTGGAAAAAATAAGAGTCCTGATTGTTTCTGGTGGGAGAGCCCTCAAGCTATATTTTTGTGTCCCTCTGACATCTCCCCATCATTCTTGAACTTTCCCTTATTACTGACATGACAAGGTGAACCAGGCTCATTTATCCTTTCCTTCCTCAGCCTGGGAGCCCATCGTTTAGTGGAGAAAGGTGTTCAGAAGCTAGGATCTGGGGACTGGTGTCATTCTTGCCATTGGAATGTTGCTGTTTCCAGTAACTTGGGAATATATGTGTGTAACACAATCATACACAAACACATAGACACCACATCTATAGTTATATATCAGTCTAGCCACATATGCACACCACAATCAAATACAAGAAGTTTGCATGGAGACCTTGAATTCCAGTAGAATTCCTCAGAATTTGTTCTAGTTACTTCCTTTCCATACTGGAAATTCCCTTTTCCAAAAATGACAGACATGGCTGTCAGCATTCTTACGTATTTGCCGAGCTGATGAATGTCAATGCATATAAGTGATCCTTCCTCCACAAAAAAGGTCCTCCTCACAGTCTGTGCACAACTATCCTTGCCCTTGACTTCCACATCTCACTCAAGCTTGAATCCATGAAGCAGTTAGCCTCCTTCCCACCCAATCCCCAGGGATATCCTTCTTTTCCACCTTGGGCTCTGACTCTCCAGGCAGGGATGCCCCTTTACACACACACATGCCTTGCCTGGCAACACCTAATGGCTTTAGGACTGACTTGCTCAGTCACAAAACAAGGGACGGGAAAGAAAGGGTAGGGACAGGAAAAGGTCAATATGTCCTAATACAGTCAGCCAATCAACGTGAACTGGGCCAAACCCAGGCAATGTGATGAAGCCAGTCTTTTTTGTTTTTTCCCCCTCACTGTCCTCCAACTTCCCTTCCTGCCTCTGTCCTTTGCCCGCAGTTCTTTTTTCTTTTAAGTCCTTCCCCTCCATCAACGAGTACCAATGTTACGAGACATGGTTCCCACATTATAACTGATCTCTGCTGCTGCTTGGCTGACATTCAGCGTGACATCCCTGCAGATAGGACACTCACACTCTCTCTCTCTCTCATGATGGACCAGAAGGCTTCACTCCTAATTTCAGGGATATGTAGGAGAGAAGGTGCAGGGCACATGTTGGAGCCTTCAGTCCTTCATCTGTGAAATGCAGATGATCACAAATTGTGTGAGAGACACAGAGACAGCAGCAACCAGACCCCTTTCAAAGGGTGCTACATGCCAAACTCAGTGCATCACAGGACTGCTTGACATTCAGGAGCACGCCAAGTAGGTTTTCCATGCCAGGGCAGTTGCATCCGTTGTTCCTTCTGCCTGGAATGCTCTTCCCTTAGATAACCCCACGGCCTGCTCCTCACTTCCTCCAGATCTCTGCTTACTTGTCCATCTTTCAGGGAGACTTTCCCTCATTACCTTCACTAAAACAATAACATCATACCTACATATACCCTTTCCCCTGATCTAGCATTATCTTTCTTCTTGGTGCCTGCCACCCTTGATTTATTTACTGACCACCAAGTCTATGAAAGTAGAGACGTGGTCAGTTCTGTCCTGTCACAAACTCCTCCAATAGTGCTCAGGTATATGGCAGGTGCTCAGAAAACACTTACTGAAAGGATAGTCTGAAGCCAGGCCTTTGCACACCAACGCTACCATGCACAGGTATCCTGCACGATGCGCACTGCCCCACTGTGTTAATTATGATACAATACTGAGATTCCAGGAGACAACTGATACGCTCAACAACACAAAGTCAGCATGTCACGCAGGTCCCAGGCCTCGGAATCATGTCTGCCAGCTCCAAACCTTCAGTTCCCGGACAGAGACCTCACAGCCAAGAACATAAGAGGTTTTATTTCTGACACAGACTCCAAGCAGCTCAGATAGGTACCCAGAGACACCAAAAAGAACTCACTGAATCTCTGCACAGAGAGCACACAACTCGTCTCAGACCCTCAAACACAACTGAGATCATAACTGTGCACACTGTGACAAAGACCCTTCAAACAGACCAAAGTCTTCAAGGCAGAAACAAAAGAAAAACTGCATAGATACTTCACATCATGGAGACTGACTCCCAAATCACTCGACACTTACCAATCTAATATGAAAACCCTAACGGAAAAACAGAAGTTTTAAAATAACTCAAGAACATCATAAAAACCTTTAGAATAAAGTCCCCAGACAAATGGAAAACCTGCACCCTGTGCACAGATCCCCAAGCAGCTGATAGTTTACACCTTTAGAAAAATCAAATCCTTAAAGCAGCTCAGAGACATCGAAACTCAGAGCCCAAAATCAAAAACTCAGAGCTCTCACAATCTCAGGTGCACACGCCTACACAGAGATCTCACACCCAGGGACTGAAACGCCAGAAAGCTCCATAAATGCACACCCTGGAATACAGGCACACGCATCCTAGGGGCTCTGTACTATGCCTCACAAAATCCACTCGATCAATATCCCACCACGCACAAGTCCGCCCAAAGGCTCAAGGAGATCAAACGTACCCAAACACCACCTGTGTTGTCACACAAGCGATACACAAGCCCAGGCTCCCTGACACAGGTTACTCTCCAGGGAGAGACAGCAAACTCAGAGACCTCTCCTGGACATAAACTGCATGCATTTGTGCGAATAACCGTGCGCCGCCGCAGGATCCAGACTGAGCGAGAGCTGAACAAGAGTGAAACGCCGTCACCAGGCACAGCCAGCGACTGCACCAAACCTTGCCACTAACCAGGGCAGCTATTCGACCCCTTCGGGAAAAGCAATAAAACTCGCAGAAAAAGTATATGCTCCAAGAAGCCGCGCAGGGCAATACGCCTCTTGCCCTCAGTTCCAGCTCTGCCATCCCAGTGCCTGTAACAGCCGGCCAGCCAATTGGAACTGGGCACGAGAGGAATCAGGGTGGAAGTCCGGGACTTCCGGCCCCTACTCGCGCCCCGGAAGAGCTAATTCCGGCGATCACGCGGTGACCAATCAATGCCCAGAACGCTTCCGTGACGCCCCAAACTGGCAGCCCATCTCGCTCCCTATCCATCTCCCCCTTGGATGTAACCATGTAGAAACGCAGGGGTGGATTGGAAACGAGACGAGGACACTTGCAGCTTAATACCAGTGTCCACTCGGACTCAAATGCAGCGAGAAGACAGAATGGAGCGAATGGGGATGGACCCAGTGGTGCATTGAGTGCCTCCGCTAGGAACTCTGGTCGATGCCTGATGCGGTGTAAATGTACCCTCTTTGTTGTCATACGCCCCCTCGAATGGTACCTTCCAGAGTGGGTGGTCTTACCGCTCCCCCCTCAGTGGCGCATCCCAGGACAGACCTGTTTCATCTCGCGCGTCCCTTGGTTGTGAGGCTGGGGAACAGCTGATGTAGAATTCTGGTGGACAATTAGCAGATGATCCTCCAAGGGTGGAAAGGCAAAGTTCGGATGAAAACCCCACCGATTGCTGCAATCTTGGACTCAGAAAAATGTCTTCGTAAACTGAAGATTACTTCTCTGTAGTGGCCACTGTCGTAACAGGAAACATTGGAAAGCATTTTCTCTGTGCTGGGCTTTGTGCTTGTTTGTGCTTTCCTGTTTAATGCAGAATAGGTCTCAATGGGGAAAGCCAGCCACAGTCCCCCAGCGGGCAAGGGAGACAAAACTTCGGACTGGGATCTGAAGGTCTGGAGTGGGGAAGGCCTCTGTCATTGACTGCGAGTAATATGTGAGAAGGACAACAGGACTTTCCATTCTGTTAGGAAAGGGGTCACCGCCTTGGGGACCCAAGGACACCGCGTAGGTGAGATAAAGACCATGGCTTTGTCACCATCTTGTCATCCCTGAATATGTCCCTAGCAGAATTTTCAGCCTGTTTAGCATTGCCTCTCTCAACAAGTTTAAATTAGCTTTTTCATTCCGACATTCATTCATCCTCTCCACAGTTTCTGTCAAGCACAGCTATGTGTGTTAGGAAAGAGAAAATCAACTTTGGCTTCATGGAACTTACATTGTGTTGGGGTCATACAGCCCCCAAAGATAAGTAATTTATCAGGTGTTCATAACTGCTGTGATTAACATTAAACCAGGATAGTGAAAAAGAGAGAGGGGATGATGTCTAGAAAGAGTGGCCAGGGAAGTTCCTTCTAAGATTGTGACATTTGAGCAAAAGCCTAGAGGAGATGCCTATCTGGGAGAAAAGTATCCCAGACAGAGTTAAGGCCAGTGGAAAAACTAAGGAGTGGAACTAAGTGTAGTGTGTATAAAAAGAGTGAGGAGGGCCGTGTGACTGTCCCAGCATGATGGAGGGAGAGCCAGGAGATCGATGAGAGCAGTGATGAGGGGCGGGTCCCCTAGGGCCTTCTGGCCATAGCGGGGACTTTGACTTGAGCTGCAGGAGGGTTCTTACCAGAGAAGCCCCCAGGGTCCTTTCAGAGGCCCAGATCACACAATGATTGTTGAGGAGCTCTTGATTCATCCCAGGAAAACCACAGACCCTCTGCAGTTGAACATGCTTTTCCTGGAATCCCTACACTCAAGGGGAATGCCGCCTACTGCTCCCAGGCAACATCCGTGTCAATTGATGATACCCTCAGGAGACACGGTATCTCACGGTATCTTTCTGAGGAAGGAAGGACCCTCACGGTATGAGTGAGGTCACAGTCAGTCTCGTAAAGGCAAAGAGGGAGGATGTAACAGGCACAGAGGTGGCAGGGAGAAAGACAAAGATAGAACAGTGGACAGGGACAGAGAGACTATTTCTGGCAGCAAAGGATCCCCAATTAGCACCCACATGTGGGCCCCCAGCCCTGCTAATGGATGATGTACCTATCTCTACAGGAGAAAAGAAACCGCTCCCCGCGCCTGCTCCCCCACCACGGACTGTCTCTAGGAAATGACTCAGTTGCCCATGGCCTGGGTCTTAATCATGCTCCGTTGGCACACATCAGGGTCCTCTGCCCTGATCAAGACATGGAGATGTTCCAGTCATGGGGAGGCTCACGCCGTACACAGGGTCCCTCACAACCTGTCCAGCCCTGACTGCCCTCCTGCTGACCTCAGTACCAATGAATGCTTTAATGGGGGAAAGAGAGGCATGGATCTCTGCATTTGTGGTGGAGCCTCATGCAAATTGGTGAATGTGAGGTTTCTCCCCACCTGCTTGGAGGCTCACCTCTGTATTTTCCACCAGCACGTCCCAGGGAATGTGCAGATTACATTCCATACATCAGGTAAGAAGCTGGGTGTGTGATGGGGAGACACAGAGACATATGCCGACAGTGAGACATTCACGGGGTCCTTGGGGCCCTGTACCAACGCCCCCCTCCCCACTCCCTGGCCAGGCTTCTGCTGAGTCTTCCCTGCCTCCTCCAAGGAGCCCAAGCCTGCATCCAGTTCCTCCTGTCCTCATGAGCCGTGACCTTCCATCTGCACTGGGCCTTGGACTCCCATCTGCAAATAGTGGCCTCTTTGTTGTGGGTTGCGCAGATAGTCTGAGTGAGTGTGTGGACGCAGTTTTTACACAGGGCCCCTATCAAGGGTGGTAGTCATGTCAGGAAGTATTGTTCTTATCACTATTGTTACCGCGTGCTCCTGTGTACTGCACATGACTTGCCCTCCCTGAGGATGGGGCCCCAAGCTTTTATCTCTGTAGGGAGGCATGGTAGAAATCGTAGCCAATGTGATATCACAGGTCTACTTCTAAGACCATGAGAGTGGGGTCCATCCAGCCTTCCTCTTAAGACTACTCTCATATGCAGATCCATGAACAGCTCAGATTCCAACCCTCTGGACAAAACCCTCCCACATAGTTCAGAGTCTTCATGCCTGGGACAGAGATCCTTGAGCAGATTAGAGAGCACTCATCCTGGAGAGCAACCCAACACAGCTCAAATATGTCACACCTGAGGACACAGACCTTAACCATCTTAGACAATTCCAACTCTCAGTTCAGTTCAGTCGTTCAGTCGTGTCCGGCTCTTTGAGAGCCTTTGGATTGCAGCATGCCAGACCTCCCTGTCCATCCCCAACTCCCGGAGTTTACTCAACCTTATGTCCATTGAGTCAGTGATGCCATCCAACCATCTCCTCCGCTGCCATCCCCTTCTCCTCTTGCCTTCAATCTTTCCCAGCATCAGGGTCTTTTCAAATGAGTCACTTCTTCGCATCAGGTGGCCAAAGTATTGGAGTTTCAGTTTCAGCATCTGTCCTTCCAATGAATATTCAGGACTGATTTCCTTTAGGATGGACTGGTTGGATCTCCTTGCAATCTAAGGGGCTCTCAAGAGTCTTCTCCAACACCACAGTTTAAAAGCATCTATTCTTCAGTGCTCAGCTTTCTTTATAATCCAACTCTCACATCCATACATGACTACTGGGAAAACCATAGCCTTGACTAGATGGACCTTCGTTGGCAAAGTAATGTCAAAGTAATGCTTTTTAACATGCTGTCTAGGTTGGTCCTATATTTTTCTCCCAGGAGCAAGCGTCTTTTATTTATGGCTGCAGTCACCATCTGCAGTGATTTTGGAGCCACCTCCAAACTAAAGTCTGTCACTGTTTCCACTGTTTCCCCATCTATTTGCCATGAAGTGATGGACCAGATACCATGATCTTAGTTTTCTGAATGTTGAGTTTTAAGCCAGCTATTT
>NW_017218461.1:0-11904 GCF_001704415.2 Capra hircus | reverse complement strand
AAATAATGTGATGGCTCACCTTTGCATAGAAGTGCGAGAGATGAAAGGAAAGACTCTTGAAGAATCTCTGAGACCTTCAGGAGTTCCTAGACCAGAGTCCTTCCTCAGGAAGAATATTCAAGTCGGTGAATATTACATCCATCTTGACACGAAAGACTAATCCTGAAAGGGCCGGAAACCCACACCGCCCCTCCCGAAAGTCACTCTTCTGGCCACCATTATTTGAGAAGCTGACCATTTGAAAATGTACCGCTATAAGAATGACTGAGGAATGAGTTTAGAACCATGAAGGATATAAATAGAGGTGATCGTCAGTACCTTAGAAGGTCTTAGAATGGCGTGCTGGAAAATGCGCATCGACTGACAACTCAAAGAGTAAATGAATGGAAGGATTCTGAGTTAACCCCAGGGATCTCGGTGATGGACCAGGGAGCCACGAGCTGGCGTGATACTGTCAAGCCATAACTGGTGATTGCACGAAGGTTTGACTGACTTGAGGGGCGCTGAACTTGACTGCCATTTCTTGGTACAGATTTGTGACAGCATCAAGTTATTTTCTTGTTGTTGTTATAGTTTCGAAATCTAATTATCAGGAGCTCCGTATCAGATTACAGTAACATTACGGGGCAACTTTGTGCTCTATACAGCTTTTAATCATTTTTTTTAAATGTTTGTAAGTTTATTACCATTTATTCTCTTGCCTTTACAATACTCGCTCATGCAGGTGGATGTTTGGCAACATTTGAACTGATAGGATATTACGCCAGCGGTGTAATTGGGAGTCTGGACCCCAAAACATAGAACCCCCCCTCCGCGTCTCCAACCACCAACCACAGAATGCATCCATCCGGATCATCCTGTGCACCAAGCGCGCGCGCTTAAGCATTGCCTGCTCCAGCATGCGAACATAGGACATGGCGATTGTCCTTTTACTGAGAGTAATGATGATAAGGAATATTGACGAGAATTTTGGTAGGATTTCATGGCCAGAATTGAAGTTCAGCTACAGGCTCTTGGTGCTCTTTGGTAGGTGATGCCCTGTCATCTGACAGATACTAACTAAATGACTAAACACGAGAAAGAAGTGTTGGCAAAGAAACTCAGAACAAAGCAAAAGTGAATTTAACTAAACCGGGACAGTTTCTTGACACCCATATTTCCTATCACACGTACATACTCTTTCCTCCTCTAATAACTTTCTTGTCTACTTCTGTCTCTTTTGGTGGCCCCATTCATGCTCCACCCTCTCTTCCCTCCTCCCACAGTCGAGCCTTACCCCCTCGCGCCCCGCCCCCTCGGTTCGCGGACACCTCTTGTACTTTTGTCTGTCTCGGCTGCCCGGGTCACTGCCTCCCCATTCTTGCGTTTTCTGTCTTCCCTCCTGCGGTAACGAAGAAATGAATGTTTCTAGAAGTGCATCCAAAGCGTTCTTTAAGCCACTGGTCTTTTACTTTCTAGAGCTATCCTATCCCGTACATGTCTCTCAATTAGCACTACCTGCTCACCGTAATTCCTACCGCTCTGGCGCGCTCCGCCCCATAGACATGCCACCTGACTTTCTTTTTTTCCCTCGGCGAGATAAATCCTCTACCATTAAGTGCGTCTCTTTGTCAGGCGAACCACGACATATTATCTTATCCTTTCTCGCGTGGGGCTGCTGCCGATTGCTCGTGTTGTTTTTCCTGTCCTTCGGCTCATCTTCTTTCTCCGTTCGGTGCGCTGCATGTCCCCTGAGAGTTGCGGTGTCGCCTGGCTGAAATGACTTCTTTTCCCTTCTGAGTTTGCCACATCGGTAGCCCTTTCTAGTCCATCCCCCGGTTGGAGTGTTCTGACTGCTGGGATCCGTCGTAAGAGCTCCGTTATCTTTTGTGGCACTGGTGTTGCTATCCGGCCTTCACCTCCTTGCCTTCCTCCCTCTGAGGCTGTCCTCGTTTGCCTTCCCCCCCCGTGTCGGCGGGTTCCCTTTTCTCCCCCCCCGCATTACAGACCGCTCTGTTGAGTCGGCATTGTCGGTAGTCTAGAGGATAGGTCCCCAGGCCCTTACTGGTACTGCCTTGAGTCGATAGCTCTCCACGTTCGTGAGCATACTCATGTCGTAGCTCGTTGTGACTCCTGCCCTCTCTATTGCGTTGCTGTATCTGCAGTCCTACCTTTCTGAGATTTAGGTAGATCGCCCTATAACCTGTCATGGTACTATCTGGGCAGACCCTGTCTCCTTTCGTTCTTTGGGCCCCTTTTTTCTTGGGTCCCGTATTCTTTTTCTGCACTTGCGCTTCTCCCCGTTGTCTTTGTGTCTTTGCCGATTCAGTATATTGGGGTGATCCGTTGGCTTGCCTTGTTGCATCCCTTATTTTCTCGCCTTCGAGAGACCTGGCTTGTCTTTTCACCTGTGCTTCATGTATTTGTATCCTTGATGGCGAGACCGCTTTGCCTGTTTACCATGCTGGTCCCCTTTACGTTTTCTGTTTTGCTCTTCTTTGCCCGGTCTTCTGGGCGGTGCCCCTCGCGGATCGCTGTTCTTTTCTGTCTGCGCGTGTTTTGCCTCTGTTCTCCTCTCGGCGTTTTCTCGTTTCTGGTCTTCCCTTTCGCTCTTTCCTCCCTTTTGCGTTTTTTTTTGTGTGGGTGTTCGCCCGTGCTCTCGTTTCCTTCTTTCCCCGTGGTTGCCCCGTTTTCCCCGCCCCCTTGTTCCCGCGCTTGTCTTTCCTCCCTTGTCTCTTCTTGCCTCCTTTGTCCCCGCTCCGGTGTCCCTCTGTGTGTGGCTTCTCTCTGGCTTTCTCTTTTGTTCGCCTTGCTCTCTCTGTCTGTCTTTGTGCCCGTCCCCTCCTGTCTTGCTGCCTGTGCTTTGTCGTCGCGCCTGCCGTCCGGCCGGTTGCTTCCTCCCGTTCCCTTCTTCTTTCTCCCGCTTGCTTTGGCTCTTGCGGTTTTTTGTCTTTCCCTCCCCCTTGTGCCCTTCTTTGTTCTCGTTCTGTGCCCCCTCCCGTTGGTCGCTTGCTCGGGCTTGCCTTGCCTCTTCGCTTGCTTTGGGTCGTCTCCTCCTTTTCCTCTCTTGCTTCTTGCCCCTCCCTGCCCCTGGTCTCTTTCTCCCTCTCTTGTGTCCTCTTTGCTTTCTTTCCCCGTGTTTTCTCCTTTTCTCTATACCGTCTTTTGTTTCTTTCGGTCGCTCTCTTCTCCGTCTTTTCTTCTTTTCCTTGCCCTGGTGCCTGGACTTGGTTTTCCTTTCACTTTCTTCTTCTTTCTGCCTTCTTCGTGTCTCGGCCTGCCCGGGCTTTCTGTGTGTTGCTTTTCTCTCCTGCCCCTTTCCTCTCTTCCTTGCTTCGCTCTCGTCCTTTTCTGGTGGCGTCTTTCGGGTTTTCCCTGTCGCGGCTCCTGTCCTCTGCCCCCCGTGCGCGTTTTTCTTCTTTTCCCTTTGGCTTCCTTTTCTTTCTTTTTCTGCTCTGCTTGCTGTGGCCCCCCTTCCCGCCCTCTGTTGCCTCGTCGCGTGCCCGTGGCCCCCTTGTCTTGTTCCTGCCTTTCGGGCCCTGCTTTCCCTTTTTCCCCTTGCGGCTCCTGTTTGCTGTGGGTTTGTCCTCTCTCGCTTTTCTTCTGTTGCGGTCTGTTCCTTCTCTTCCTGCTTTCTGGCGCGTTTTTCTCCTCCCTGGCTGTTGCTTTTGTCCCCGCTTTCTCTGCCTCTCTTGCGCTCCTCCTCTGCTTCTTCTTTTTCCCTTTGTTCCTGTGGTGCTTCCCTTGCTTGCTTTGCGGCTCTTGCCGCCTCCTTGGCTCCCTGGGCTCCCGCCCCCTTGCTCCTGCTGTCTGCTCTTTTCCTGTCTTGTTGGCTTTCGTATGTTTGCTCGCCTTTTGTTCGGCTTTTTTGCCTCTCTGTCCTCCGTGCTCTTGGCCTGTCGTTTTCTTTTTTTGTGCTCTTGTCCGGTTTTGGTCTTCGGGTGCTGGTGGCCTCCTCGCCTGCGTTTGGCCGTTTCCCTTCCTCTGCCCTTTTCTGGCCGCGTTTGCGGCGGCTCGGTGTTCGCTCTTCTCTCGCCTTTTTGGTCGCCTTCCGCTGTGCCGCCTCTGGCCCTGGGCTTTTGTTTGCTGGCCGCTTTCTGCTTCCCGTTTCCCTTTCCGTGCTTGTGCTGGGTCTGTTCCGCTTTTCTCTTTCTTCCTGGTTCCGTTTTGGCCCCTTGTCCTTTTCTCGCCTTTGTCCCTTTCTTCCCCGTTGTCCCTTTTCTTGGCCTCCCCTGCTGCTCGTCGTCTCTTCTGCTCCTTTGTCTTTCTGTGTTGTCTGTTGTGCTCTCTCCCTTTTCCTTTCTCCTTTTCTTGCTTTTGCTTTTTCTCTTTGCTTCTTGCTGCGTCTGGCTCCTGGTTTGTCCCTTTTTCTTTCTCCTTTCCCGCCCCCGCTTTTGGCTTTGTTGCTTTTTGCTCTGGTCTCTTTTGTTTCTTTTGCCTTTCTTTCTGCCCTCCTTTTCCGCTTTCTTTCCTTCTCCTCCCTCTGGGGTTCTCCCTCTTCCTTTTCTCGTTGCTTTCGTCGCGTTCGGTTTCTTTTGCCTTTTTTCTTGTTTCTTGCGGTCTGCCTGTCTTGCTCTGCCCTTTCCTCTTCGCCCTGCTTTTCTCGTGTCCCCCGGTTTTGGGTTGTTGTGTTTTCCTTTTCCTTCGTTTCTCTGCCTCTTTTTGCTTTCTTTTTTGCTTTCTTCTGTGCTTTGTTGGTTCTTCCGCCGTGTGTTGTTCCCCTCCCTCTGTTGGCCTTTTTCCTCGTTTTTCTCCTGTCCTTGCGCTCTCCTCTTCCTGCCTTCTGGTCCGCCCCGCTGCTTGGCTGCTTTCGCTTTTTTTGCCTTTCTCCGTTTCGCTTTCTGGCCCCGGCTGTGCTCTCTCCTGGCGCCGGTTCCCTGCGGCCCTTGCCCCCCGTGCCCTTCCTTGTTTTGGGGTGCCTGTCCTCTCGCTCTCCCTTCGGTCTCCTGCTCTCCTGTCTCCTTTCCCGTTTGCGTTTCTTTGTTCCTTTTCTGTTTCGTTGCTCTGTCCCTCGGTGTGCGTGGGGTCTTCCCGTCTCCCCCTCTTCTTGTGTTCTTGTTGCTTTCCCCTTTCCTCCTTGTTCGCCTTTGTCTTCCCTCTTGCGGTGCTCCTCTCTTGGGTGGCCTCTCTTTCTCCTTGTTCTCTCTTCTTCTTGGCTTGTTCTTTGCTCCTTCTGTCGTGGCCTTCTTTGTCTCTTTTCCCCGCCTTTGTTTTCCCGTCTCTTTTCTCGGCTCTGCGTCTTGCCCTCCTGCTTTCTTTTGGTCTCTCTTTGCGTGGTCTCTCTTTTTCCCGCCCTTCCTTTCCGTCTGTCTGTGTCCCTTGTTTTGCGGTGGGTCTCTTGTCCGCCGCCTCTCGCGGGGTCTTGTTTTTGTCTCCCTTCGCCCGTCTTTGTCTTTTGGTTGGGGCGTTCCCCCCTTTCCGTTTCCGGTCCTTCTTGCTCCGTCTGCTCCCGTTCCCCTTTCCTTTCTTGTTTGGGTTCGGGTTTCTCCCCCCTTTTCGTGTTTCCTGTCTCGCGCCTCCTTTCGCCTTTGTTGGCGCGCTGGTTTGGTGGTGCTGCTTCTCTCCGCTTTTGCTTGTCTGTCCCGCTTTTGCTTTCTCCTTCGTCTTTGCCTGCGCTCCTTGCTGGGTCCCGTCCTCTGGGCTGTCGGTTCTTGTCTTTCCTCCCTTTCCGTATGTCTTGCCCTTCCCTCCTGGCCTGCCGCGTTTTCTCTTGCCCGCTCCGCTGTTCTCCTTCTGGGCCTCCCCTTGTGTGTTATTTGTTGTTTTTCCCTTGCTTTTATTTGTTCTTTGTGTTTGATCTTTGTTCTTTGCTTCTCTGTGTCTTGGGGTGTTTCGCCTTGGTTTATCCTATTTGGAACTCTCTGTGTTTCTTGGACTTGGGTGATTATTTCCTTCCCCATTTCGGGAAGTTTTCAACTATTATCTCCTCAAGGATTTTCTCATGATTTCTTTCTGTCTTCTTCTTCTGGCTCCTATAATTCGAATGTTGGAGCGTTTCATATTGTCCTGGAGGTCTCTGAGATTGTCCTCGTTTCTTTTAATTCGTTTTTCTTTTTCCTCTCTGATTCATTTATTTCTACCATTCTATCTTCTATTTCACTAATCCTATCTTCTGCCTCCGTTATTCTACTATTTGTTGCCTCCAGAGTGTTTCTGATCTCATTTATTGCATTATTCATTATATTTTGACTCTTTTTTATTTCTTCTAGGTCCTTGTTAAACCTTTCTTGCATCTTCTCAATCCTTGTCTCTAGGCTATTTATCTGTGTTTCCATTTTGATTTCAAGATTTGGATCATTTTCACTATCAATATTCGGAATTCCTTCTCCGGTAGATTCCCTACTTCTTCCTCTTTTGTTTGGTTTGGTGGCAACTCTCCTGTTCCTTTACCTGCTGAGTATTCCTCTGTCTCTTCATCTTGGTTATATTGCTGCGTTTGGGGTGGCCTTTTTATATTCTGGTAATTTGTGGAGTTCTCTTTATTATGGAGCTTCCTCACTTTGGGTGGGGTTCTATCAGTGGCTTGTCAAGGTTTCCTGGTTAGGGAGGCTTGTGTTGGAGTTTTGGTGGGTGGAGCTGGGTTTCTTCTCTCTGGAGTGCAGTGGAGTGACCCGTAATGGGTTATGAGACATCAAAGGTTTTGGGATAATTTTGAGCTGCCTGTATATTGAAGCTCAGGGGAGTGTTCCTGTGTTGCTGGAGAATTTGCGTGGTATGTCTTGTTTTGGAACTTGTTGGCCCTTGGGTGGAGCTTGGTTTCGGTGTAGGTATGAAGGCATTTGATGAGCTCCTATTGCTTAATGTTCCCTGAATTCAAGAGTTCTCTAATGTTTTCAGGCTTTGGATTTAAGCTTCCTGCTTCTGGTTTTCAGTTTTATTTTTACAGTAGCCTCTAGACTTCTCCATCTATACAGCACCGATGATAAAACATCTAGGTTAAAGATGAAAAGTTTCTCCACATTGAGGGACACTCAGAGAGGTTCACTGAGTTACAAGGAGAAGAGAAGATGGAGGGGGTAGTTAGAGGTAACTGGAATGAGATGCGGTGAGATCAAGAGAGGAGAGAGCAAGCTAGTCAGTAGTCACTTCCTTATGTGCGCTCTATAGTCTGGACCACTCAGAGGTATTTACAGAGTTATACGGGGAAGAGGAGAGGGAGGAAGTAGACAGAGGTGACCAGGAGGATAAGAGAGAGGAATGAGTAGGAGAGAGACAAATCCTGCCAGTAACCAGTTCCTTAGGTGTTCTCTACCATCTGGAACACACAGAGATTCACAGAGTTGGATAGAGAAGAGATGGGGGAGAAAAGAGACAGAGGCCACCTGGTGGAGAAAAAGGAGAGTCCAGAGGAGGAGAGAGTGGTCAAGCCAGTAATCTCGCTCTCAGGTAAACTTGGGTAGTGAAGTTTGGGTTTTTAAATGTACAAAATTGACAAAAAAACCTAAGAGCAAAGATTAAAAATCTAGAGTAGAGGTTGGATTTTCAAAGATACAATATTAAAGAAAGCAGAAGGAAAAAGGAAGAAAGAAAAAAAATTATTAAAAAACAAACAAACAAAAAAAAAAAAAAACACAAACAACCATCCAAAGAGTATATATGGTGTTTGCCTTAAAAAAAAAAAAATAGTAATAATAGGTTATAGAAATAAAAATTAGAGGAGAAATAGAAGACTTAACAATTTAAAAAAAGCTAGAAAAAAAAAAAAAACAAAAAGCAAAAAAAAAAAAAAAAAGGAATGATTTTAAAAATATTAAAAATATATCTAGCCTTCTCTGATGTTATGGGCCGTGTGGGCTCACTTCCAAGGTGGTTCCTCTGTTTAACTTCTTCTGTTTGCTGGTTTTTTAGGCTCACTAGTTCAGTCACGCTGTGGGGAGGGGGGATGCTGCAAACAAACAGCACTGTCGTGTGCACACCGCATCTCAGCCCCACTTGACCTGTCCTTTCTCGCGGCGCACAAACCGCTCCGGCTCTATGATGCTCAGCCGGGAACCGTCTGGGGCCGGCCCTAGGCTGCGTGCACTTCCCGGTCCAAGCCGCTCAGGTTCGGCGCTCAGGCAGCCCTCAGAGGCACAGATTCGGCTGGGACTGCGCTTTGTGCCCTTCCCAGGTCCGAGTAGCTCAGGAGTTTGGCGAGCACGCTCGCCGCGGCTTGTCACCTTTTCCGCCGCTGCCGCTCAGCTCTCTGGGTGGACCGCTGGCGCACCCCATGAGGCAGACTGTGACTGTCCAGCACCCCCAGAAGTCTTAGCAAAGGAGCCTGCTTGCAGTTAGGTAAGTAAAGTCTCTCCGGTCTGCAATTGCCCCTTTCCAGTCCTTAGGCTCTGGCTGCCTGTCCCCGGCGGGGAATGGTCTGCAGCCGGCTTTTTCCGTTCCGTCCTTTGTTCTGTGCTCGGTCCTGGCGGTGTCTTATGTTCGAGTTTTTCGCGTGGTAGCTATCCCACAGTCTGGTTTGCTAGCCCAAGTTAGATCGTTCTGGTTGCACGTGGGGGCGTTCCTGCCCGATTCTTACAAAGCTCTGCAGCCCGCGCCTCCCGCGCGTCCCTGCCCTGCCCCCACTTCCCAGTGGCGGATGCAGGCGTCTGTGCTGCTTTTTCCGCTGGGGGAGTTACTGTTGGGCTTGTAATCTGTTGGTTTTAATTATTTATCTATTTTTCCTTCCTGTTATGTTGCCCTCTGTGTTTCCAAGGCTCGCCACAGACTCAGCAGGGAGAGTGTTTCCTGGTGTTTGGAAACCTCTCTTCTTAAAATTCCCTTCCGGACGGGCTTCCCTTCCCGGGACGGAGCTCCCTCCCCACCTCCTTTGTCTCCTTTTTCGTCTTTTATATTTTTCCTACCTGTTTTTGAAGACAATGGTCTGCTTTTCTGTTTGCCTGATGTCCTCTGCCAGCCTACAGAAGTTGTTTTGTGGAGTTTGCTCGGCGTTGAAATGTTCTTTTGAGGAATTTGTGAGGGAGAAAGTGATCTTCCCGTCCTATTCCTACGCCATCTTTCCCTCTCTCTTCGGTTCTTTGTTTTTGTAACAGCATAGCTGATTGGTTAAACCTCGCATCCCTATCCGGATTGGCTCAGGTCTGGTGCGGGCGGGGGACTACGGGGATTTTTTTCTGATTGGTCGAGCTACACTGCCTGTGGGAATTCCCAGAGCCTCAGCTTTTTTCAGGCCTAGCCTGCCCCTTAGAGCCTGTCCTGGCTTCAGTTTGGTCCTAACATTCCCCTGTCTTTTTATCCTTGAGAGGAATCTTCCTCTCCATTCTGAGACACTGCTGATATTGTGCCTCAGTACCATTACCTGAACAGTACTGATTTGTTTCTTTTTTAATTATTATTAATTTTTTTATTTTTAAAATTTTAAAATCTCTAATTCTTACATGCGTTCCCAAACATGAACCCCCTCCCACCTCCCTCCCCACAGCATCTCTCTGGGTCATCCCCATGCACCAGCCCCAAGCATGCTGCACCCTGCGTCAGACATAGACTGGCAATTCAATTCTTACATGATAGTATACATGTTAGAATGTCATTCTCCCAAATCATCCCACCCTCTCCCTCTCCCTCTGAGTCCAAAAGTCCGTTATACACATCTGTGTCCTTTTTCCTGTCTTGCATACAGGGTCGTCATTGCCATCTTCCTAAATTCCATATATATGTGTTAGTATACTGTATTGGTGTTTTTCTTTCTGGCTTACTTCACTCTGTATAATTGGCTCCAGTTTCATCCATCTCATCAGAACTGATTCAAATGAATTCTTTTTAACGGCTGAGTATACTCCATTGTGTATATGTACCACTGCTTTCTTATCCATTCATCTGCTGATGGACATCTAGGTTGTTTCCATGTCCTGGCTATTATAAACAGTGCTGCGATGAACATTGGGGTACATGTGTCTCTTTCAATTCTGGTTTCCTCGGTGTGTATGAGTTTCTTTTATAAAGGTTGTCAATTTATTTAAAATACATGGGCCAAAAGTTAGAATGAGTAGGAGTATAATGAGCGGTCCGAGTAGGGTAGAAATTAGTGTTGTTAACCACAGGGACTGTTGGAACCAGGACTCAAATTAATTTTTGAGACATTTTTTTTCTCTTTTTTTTTTTTGATTAGCCCCATTTTTTATCTTGGCCAGGGACTCCCTAATTACCCCTGAGTGATTTATATATAAAAACAACATTTTTCTCCTAAACACAACACATAAGCCCCCTGAGAGACTTCATACTCAAGATATTTTTTGGGAATTGGGGCGGAGGTCTCTTTCTTCTGTAATTTCTTCCTGCTGTGCATGGTGTAGGCCTGCCTAGCAGAGCAGAAGTCTCTCTACCTGATCTAAGTTGGGGTTTTTTCACATCTGAAACCAGCTTTTACCCTTGTAGTTGCAGCAATTTAGTTGGCTCCTCTCAGAGATGAAATAGACAAGGGCCAAACAAGAGACCTAACAGGATGGTCATCTCTGGTCCCTGGAAACAGAAGGCAACATTTGGGTGAGGGTTACAGGGTTTGTGACCCCTTCTGATTGGTTGGTGGTGAGGCAACATAGCAGTGCTCCAAGAATCTTGTGTTCAGTCTGAAGTCACCATCTTTTCCCTGGGTGGGGGCTCAAAGACATTGCTATGCATATTTCTTTGAGTAGGAACCAGGACTCTGTCTGGAGGCTGTACCAGCCTTTGATAGTTTTTGTTTTTGTATCCCCTGCCTACCCTGATCAACAACTGTTTGAATCTATGCCTTGGAATTCAGGGAAGGCCAAGGAGGCTGAACAAAGTCTATATCCTACAGACAAGAAAAAGAGAACACAGAGCAGATCTGTACTCCAGAGGCCCCACAGAATCTCGCTCAGTTTTAATTTTAGGGAACTAGGCAACAATGACTATGATAACTTCCTGTCAAAATGGGGCATAGGACTGCCCCAGCTTGGAACACTACAAGCTCTAATCTGAAAGTACACCATAACATCACCTAGTTATTTTCCAGGATATCTGAACCATAGTACTCTATTTTGACTTTTAATTGTAAACTATTTTTTAATAGCCAAAGCAGAGTTTACCGTTAATGACAGTGTTTTTCTAGATATGAGAAGATGCAAGAATTGGGACTCATAAAATCTTTTCCTGAAAAGATCTAACTATCTGATGGCCTGTTTTGCCAGTTTTTTTCAGAGCACAGAATGCCTCATTTCTGATTTTTACCCTGAACTCCTTTCAGGGGCGTTGAAAGTCAGCAGTTGCAGCGGCCAATGATTTAATCTTTGTAGATGCAGATGGCGAGTGTCAGTCTTCAGTTGGCAGAGCCCCTTTTTGCTCATAACTTGACCATGATTATGAGGGGGGCACGTCATGACCATTTTATCCCAGGGTGCTGAGAGTGTCCATTTTCAGGTAAACAGGCCACTCAATGCGCTGTTACTGGACTAGGCCATGAAACAGTATCTAAAATTCTCTGGACCACCTGTCTTACTAGCTTTTTGGTCCAGGAAAACATTTCCTCTTGTTGCTTCTTGCCATATCTAGAGTTACACTGTTACATCATCGATCTCATACGGGGACTATATATTATTCTATTAGAGGCCTCACACACATACAGTGTAAGAAACAGCAATTTTGTAAAACAGGTGAAATACAAATAACATAGCCAGCAGTATTAGTAAAGTCACAAGTAAGACTTATGTTAAGAACTTCCATTAGATGTAGCCCAGTATATCTTCAGGTTAATCTGACTTAGTCTGCCCTATAGAACTTTTATCTTCCAGGGAAATTATATATTGGCACCATCTATAAGAACATTAGCCCAGTTTTTTTTTAGTGTCACTAGACTGATTATCTTTAGTATGATTTAATTTTTTAAGTAAGTTTTTTAGGGCCAACCAGTTAAAGTCTGGTAATAGAGAAATTTACCAAGATAAGCCAGAACTAGACACAGGTTATTGGCCACAG
>NW_017218460.1:0-11905 GCF_001704415.2 Capra hircus | reverse complement strand
GTGTTGATTTTATATCCTGCAACTTTACTATATTCATTGATTAGCTCTAGTAATTTTCTGGTGGAGTCTTTAGGGTTTTCCATGTAGAGGATCATGTCATCTGCAAACAGTGAGAGTTTTACTTCTTCTTTTCCAATTTGGATTCCTTTTATTTCTTTTTCTGCTCTAATTGCTGTGGCCAAAAACTTCCAGAACTATGTTGAATAGTAGCGGTGAAAGTGGACACCTTGTCTTGTTCCTGACTTCCGGGGAAATGCTTTCAATTTTTCACCATTGAGGATAATGTTTGCTGTGGGTTTGTCATAGATAGCTTTTATTATGTTGAGGTATGTTCCTTCTATTTCCTGCTTTCTGGAGAGTTTTTATCATAAATGGATGTTGAATTTTGTCAAAGGCCTTCTCTGCATCTATTGAGATAATCATATGGTTTTTATTTTTCAATTTGTTAATGTGGTGAATTACATTGATTGATTTGTGGATATTGAAGAATCCTTGCATCCCTGGGATAAAGCCCACTTGGTCATGGTGTATGATCTTTTTAATGTGTTGTTGGATTCTGATTGCTAGAATTTTGTTGAGGATTTTTGCATCTATGTTCATCAGTGATATTGGCCTGTAGTTTTTTTTTTGTGACATCTTTGTCAGGTTTTGGTATTAGGGTGATGGTGGCCTCATAGAATGAGTTTGGAAGTTTACCTTCCTCTGCAATTTTCTGGAAGAGTTTGAGGAGGATAGGTGTTAGCCTCTTCTTCGAAATTTTTGGTAGAATTCAGCTGTGAAGCCGTCTGGACCTGGGCTTTTGTTTGCTGGAAGATTTCTGATTACAGTTCAATTTCCATGCTTGTGATGGGTCTGTTAAGATTTTCTATTTCTTCCTGGTTCAGTTTGGAAAATTGTACTTTTCTAAGAATTTGTCCATTTCTTCCACGTTGTCCATTTTATTGGCATACAATTGCTGATAGTAGTCTCTTATGATCCTTTGTATTTCTGTGTTGTCTGTTGTGATCTCTCCATTTTCATTTCTAATTTTATTGATTTGATTTTTCTCTCTTTGCTTCTTGATGAGTCTGGCTAATGGTTTGTCAATTTTATTTATCCTTCAAAGAACCAGCTTTTGCTTTGTTGATTTTTGCTATGGTCTCTTTTGTTTCTTTTGCATTTATTTCTGCCCTAATTTTTAAGATTTCTTTCCTTCTACTAACTCTGGGGTTCTCCAACTCTTCCTTTTCTAGTTGCTTTAGTTGTAGAGTTAGGTTATTTATTTGACTTTTTTCTTGTTTCTTGAGGTATGCCTGTATTGCTATGAACTTTCCTCTTAGCACTGCTTTTATAGTGTCCCACAGGTTTTGGGTTGTTGTGTTTTCATTTTCATTAGTTTCTATGCATATTTTGATTTCTTTTTTGATTTCTTCTGTGATTTGTTGGTTATTCAGAAGTGTGTTGTTCAACCTCCATATGTTGGAGTTTTTAATAATTTTTCCCTGTAATTGAGATCTAATCTTAATGCATTATGGTCAGAAAAGATGCTTGGAATGATTTCGATTTTTTGAATTTATCAAGTTTAGCTTTATGGCCCAGGATGTGATCTATCCTGGAGAAGGTTCCATGAGCACTTGAAAAAAAGTTGAAATTCATTGTTTTGGGTGAAATGTCCTATAGATATCAATTAGGTCTAACTGATCTAATGTATCATTTAAAGTTTGCGTTTCTTTGTTAATTTTCTGTTTAGTTGATCTGTCCATAGGTGTGAGTGGGGTATTAAAGTCTCCCATTATTATTGTGTTATTGTTGATTTCCCCTTTCATACTTGTTAGCATTTGTCTTACATATTGCGGTGCTCCTATATTGGGTGCATATAAATTTATAATTGTTATATCTTCTTCTTGGATTGTTCCTTTGATCATTATGTAGTGTCCTTCTTTGTCTCTTTTCACAGCTTTGTTTAAAGTCTATTTTATCGGATATGAGTATTGCCACTCCTGCTTTCTTTTGGTCTCTATTTGCGTGTATATCTTTTTCCAGCCTTTCACTTTCAGTCTGTATGTGTCCTTGCTTTAAGGTGGGTCTCTTGTAAGCAGCATATAGAGGGTCTTGTTTTTGTATCCATTCGGCCAGTCTTTGTCTTTTGTTGGGCGTTCAACCCATTTACGTTTAAGGTAATTATTGATAAGTATGATCCCGTTACCATTTACTTTATTGTTTTGGGTTCGGGTTTATACACCCTTTTCGTGTTTCCTGTCTAGAGAATATCCTTTAGAATTTGTTGGAGAGCTGGTTTGGTGGTGCTGAATTCTCTCAGCTTTTGCTTGTCTGTAAAGCTTTTGATTTCTCCTTCGTATTTGAATGAGATCCTTGCTGGGTACAGTAATCTGGGCTGTAGGTTATTGTCTTTCATCACTTTAAGTATGTCTTGCCATTCCCTCCTGCCTGAAGAGTTTCTATTGAAAGATCAGCTGTTATCCTTATGGGAATCCCCTTGTGTGTTATTTGTTGTTTTTCCCTTGCTGCTTTTAATATTTGTTCTTTGTGTTTGATCTTTGTTAATTTGATTAATATTGTCTTGGGTGTTTCACCTTGGATTTATCCTATTTGGAACTCTCTGTGTTTCTTGGACTTGGGTGATTATTTCCTTCCCCATTTTAGGAAGTTTTCAACTATTATCTCCTCAAGGATTTTCTCATGATCTTTCTTTCTGTCTTCTTCTTCTGGGACTCCTATAATTCGAATGTTGGAGCGTTTCATATTGTCCTGGAGGTCTCTGAGATTGTCCTCATTTCTTTTAATTCGTTTTTCTTGTTTCCTCTCTGATTCATTTATTTCTACCATTCTATCTTCTATTTCACTAATCCTATCTTCTGCCTCCGTTATTCTACTATTTGTTGCCTCCAGAGTGTTTCTGATCTCATTTATTGCGTTATTCATTATATTTTGACTCTTTTTTATTTCTTCTAGGTCCTTGTTTAAACCTTTCTTGCATCTTCTCAATCCTTGTCTCTAGGCTATTTATCTGTTTTTTCCATTTTGATTTCAAGATTTTGGATCATTTTTCACTATCAATATTCGGAATTCCTTCTCCGGTAGATTCCCTACTTCTTCCTCTTTTGTTTGGTTTTGGTGGGCAACTCTCCTGTTCCTTTACCTGCTGAGTATTCCTCTGTCTCTTCATCTTCGTTATATTGCTGCGTTTGGGGGGCCTTTTTATATCTGGTAATTTGTGGAGTTCTCTTTATTATGGAGCTTCCTCACTTTGGGTGGGATTCTATCAGTGGCTTGTCAAGGTTTCCTGGTTAGGGAGGCTTGTGTTGGAGTTTTGGTGGGTGGAGCTGGGTTTCTTCTCTCTGGAGTGCAGTGGAGTGACCCGTAATGGGTTATGAGACATCAAACGTTTTGGGATAATTTTGAGCTGCCTGTATATTGAAGCTCAGGGGAGTGTTCCTGTGTTGCTGGAGAATTTGCTTGGTCTGTCTTGTTTTGGAACTTGTTGGCCCTTGGGTGGAGCTTGGTTTCGGTGTAGGTATGAAGGCATTTGATGAGCTCCTATTGCTTAATGTTCCCTGAATTCAAGAGTTCTCTAATGTTTTCAGGCTTTGGATTTAAGCTTCCTGCTTCTGGTTTTCAATTTTATTTTTACAGTAGCCTCTAGACTTCTCCATCTATACAGCACCGATGATAAAACATCTAGGTTAAAGATGAAAAGTTTCTCCACATTGAGGGACACTCAGAGAGGTTCACTGAGTTACAAGGAGAAGAGAAGAGAGGGGGTAGTTAGAGGTAACTGGAATGAGATGCGGTGAGATCAAGAGAGGAGAGAGCAAGCTAGTCAGTAGTCACTTTCCTTATGTTCGCTCTATAGTCTGGACCACTCAGAGGTATTTACAGAGTTATACGGGGAAGAGGAGAGGGAGGAAGTAGACAGAGGTGACCAGGAGGATAAGAGAGAGGAATGAGTAGGAGAGAGACAAATCCTGCCAGTAACCAGTTCCTTAGGTGTTCTCTACCGTCTGGAACACACAGAGATTCACAGAGTTGGATAGAGAAGAGATGGGGGAGAAAAAGAGACAGAGGCCACCTGGTGGAGAAAAAGGAGAGTCCAGAGGAGGAGAGAGTGGTCAAGCTAGTAATCTCGCTCTCAGGTAAACTTGGGTAGTGAAGTTTGGGTTTTTAAATGTACAAAATTGACAACAAAAACCAAAGAGCAAAGATTAAAAATCTAGAGTAGAGGTTGGATTTTCAAAGATACAATATTAAAGAAAAGCAGAAGGAAAAAGGAAGAAAGAAAAAAATTATTAAAAAAACAAACAAACAGAAAAAAAAAAAACCACACCAACAACCATCCAAAGAGTATATATGGTGTTTGCCTTAAAAAAAAAAAATAGTAATAATAGGTTATAGAAATAAAAATTAGAGGAGAAATAGAAGACTTAACAATTAAAAAAAAGCTAGAAAAAAAAAAGAAAAAAAGCAAAAAAAAAAAAAAGGAATGATTTTAAAAATATTAAAAATATATCTAGCCCTTCTCTGATGTTATGGGCCGTGTGGGCTCACTTCCAAGGTGGTTCCCTCTGTTTAACTTCTTCTGTTTGCTGGTTTTTTAGGCTCACTAGTTCAGTCACGCTGTGGGGAGGGGGGATGCTGCAAACAAACAGCACTGTCGTGTGCACACCGCATCTCAGCCCCACTTGACCTGTCCTTTCTCGGGCGCACAAACCGCTCCGGCTCTACGATGCTCAGCCGGGAACCGTCTGGGGCCGCCCTAGGCTGCGTGCACTTCCCCGGTCCAAGCCGCTCAGGTTCGGCGCTCAGGCAGCCCTCAGAGGCACAGATTCAGCTGGGACTGCGCTTTGTGCCCTTCCCAGGTCCGAGTAGCTCAGGAGTTTGGCGAGCGCATCGACGCGGCTTGTCACCTTTTCCGCCGCTGCCGCTCAGCTCTCTGGGTGGACCGCTGGCGCCCCCCGTGAGGCAGACTGTGACTGTCCAGCACCCCCAGAAGTCTTAGCAAAGGAGCCTGCTTGCAGTTTGGTAAGTGAAGTCTCTCCGGGTCTGCAATTGCCCCTTTCCAGTCCTTACGGCTCTGGCTGCCTGTCCCCAGCGGGGGATGGTCTGCAGCCGGCTTTTTCCGTTCCGTCCTTTGTTCTGTGCTCGGTCCTGGCAGTGTCTTATGTTCGAGTTTTTCGCGTGGTAGCTATCCCACAGTCTGGTTTGCTAGCCCAAGTTAGATCGTTCTGGTTGCGCGTGGGGCGTTCCTGCCCGATTCTTACAAAGCTCTGCAGCCCGCGCTCCGCGCGTCCCTGCCCCCCACTTCCCAATGGCGGATGCAGGCGTCTGTGCTGCTTTTCCGCTGGGGGAGTTACTGTTGGGCTTGTAATCTGTTGGTTTTAATTATTTATCTATTTTTCCTTCCTGTTATGTTGCCCTCTGTGTTTCCAAGGCTCGCCACAGACTCAGCAGGGAGAGTGTTTCCTGGTGTTTGGAAACCTCTCTTCTTAAAATTCCCTTCCCGGGACGGGTTTCCCTTCCTGGGAGGGAGCTCCCTCCCCACCTCCTTTGTCTCCTTTTTCGTCTATTATATTTTTCCCTACCTGTTTTTGAAGACAATGGTCTGCTTTTCTGGTTGCCTGATGTCCTCTGCCAGCCTACAGAAGTTGTTTTGTGGAGTTTGGTCGGCATTGAAATGTTCTTTTGAGGAATTTGTGAGGGAGAAAGTGATCTTCCCGTCCTATTCCTCCGCCATCTTTTCCCCTCTCTCCACCCTGCCTTATTTAACTTCTTATGCAGAGTACATCATGAGAAACACTGGGCTGGAAGAAACACAAGCCAGAATCAAGATTGGTGGAGAAATATCAATAACCTCAGATATGCAGATGACACCACCCTTATGGCAGAAAGTGAAGAGGAACTCAAAAGCCTCTTGATGAAAGTGAAAGTGGAGAGTGAAAAAGGTGGCTTAAAGCTCAACATTCAGAAAACGAAGATCATGGCATCCGGGGCCCATCCACTTCATGGAAAATAGATGGCGAAACAGGGGAAAGAGTGTCAGACTTTATTTTTTTAAGCTCCAAAATCACTGCAGAAGTTGACTGCAGCCATGAAATTAAAGGATGCTTACTCCCTTAGAAGGAAAGTTATGACCAACCTAGATAGCATATTCAAAAGCAGAGATATCACTTTGCCAACAAAGGTCCGTCTAGTCAAGGCTATGGTTTTTCCAGTGGTCATGTATGGATGTGAGAGTTGGACTGTGAAGAAAGCTGAGTGCCAAAGAATTGATGCTTTTGAACTGTGGTGTTGGAGAAGACTCTTGAGAGTCCCTTGGACTGCAAGGAGATCCAACCAGTCCATTCTGAAGGAGCATCAGCCCTGGGAAATCTTTGGAAGGAATGATGCTAAAGCTGAAACTCCCAGTACTTTGGCCACCTCATGCGAAGAGTTGACTCATTGGAAAATACTCTGACGCTGGGAGGGATTGGGGGCAGGAGAAGAAGAAGACAACAGAGGATGAGATGGCTGGATGGCATCACCGACTCGATGGATGTGAGTTTGAGTGAACTCTGGGAGTTGATGATGGACAAGGAGGCCTGGCGTGCTGCAATTCATGGGATCGCAAAGAGTCAGACATGACTGAGGGACTGAACTGAAGTGAGACACCTTGGGGGCTCCCTAAGGTAGCTCAGTGGTAAAGTACCAATGCCAGACTGGCAAGTTCAATCCTTGGGTTAGCCTTGGGTTGGGAAGATCCCTTGGAGAAGGAAATGGCAACCCACTCCAGTATTCTTGCCTGGGAAATCCCATGGACAGAGAAACCTGACAGGCTACAGTCTATGGGCCAGTAAAAGAGTCAGACACGACTTAGCAACTAAACAACAACAAAGACACCTTAGAATGGAAGGACTTACATGTTTTCAAGTTCAATAAATACTGTCAAATAATTTTCCAATGTGGTTCTACCAATTTATATTCCTACCAGGAATAAAGGAGAGTATCCTTACATTTGATGGGCTCTGTATTTTTCATTCAGTTTTTTAGTTGATGTGTAGGGCAGTGTTTTTGCACTTACTTGCCACACACCTTGGCAACACACTCTTCTGTACCTGAGTTTCCTTGTCTGTAAAATGGGGAGAAACAGAGCACATTGTTTTTGAGAAATAAAAGAATAATCCACACAAAGTTTTTAGTGCAGTAACAGGTACAGAATACACCAGTGCAAATATTATGGGCCACACATCATAATCATTGCCATCACCATTGTTAATGGAGGGACTATTAAGCATTCAACAGCAAAAAAGCAATTTTCTAGACAAAGAGACCAGCTTGTGCAAAGACAAAAAGGCAGAAAAGAGCCTTCTATGTTTGAAGCACAGTGAGACATTTCCTCTTTCACTCCATGGATGTTTGGCCAGGGTGAGAGACAGAAATGTTTGACTAGTAACTAACTCAATTGTTCAGTTTTAAAGAGAGGGTTATTAAGTGGCCATTTCATTGAGAAGATTGTGCATCTCAAACAAGAAGCAAATAGTCAGTTATTTAAAACAGGGTGCGTCATGGGTGTCTCTTCCATAAGAATGAACTCAGAACAGGGCCTGCACTGTGCAGGGGATACATTTGCTTTCTGTTTGACCAGTGGGGCTTTTTCTTAGTTTCCTTTTCAGATAAATGCGTATTATTAGAAAAGCCATGGAAAGCCCCTTTCTTTGCAGGTTAGAATATTTCTGCATCCCCAGTATAGACAGTATCCCTGGTTGCTTTCAATGGAGTACAGAATCTTGTTCTTGTCTCATTGGATTTTGCCTCTGAGCAGTGTGCCTGGCAGCCTACTACAACGAGAAGCTTCCCAGACCAAAGGCCTATTAGGTGCAGTTGTGCCAGCCATTAACCAGCACAGCTCATAGACTCCAGAGAGGTTTCCCTGAACTACAGTTGAGTGGGCTTTGCATTTTGAAGGTTTCCTGTTGGTTTTATGCCTTGACCCTGAGCTTTTAAGACTAATGGACTCTCCAACTCACTTCCCCTGCTTCCCTTTCTGGGATTGGAAATCATAGTCCCTGACTTTTGAGCACTGAGAGTGAAAGGTGGCTTTGGCTGAAAGGGTTTCACATGGGAAGGTGGGGCACCAATGTGAGAGCAAAACATTTGCACAGATCTTGTCTTGCTTTTAGGATGCTGAGACCAATATTCTGGCCTCAGACCCACTGGCTGGCCCTTATTCTGAGCATCATGTGACACAGCTGTTTAAGGTTCATTGCACTGAAGCCAGAAAGAAATCCTCTTCTGTAGGAAGACAGGAAAGTGATCATGAACCTGGAGAAAGGAGTTCTCTTTTCACTAGACTGGAACCTTAGTATTCCCAGTGTGGCCTTGGGGAGAGGGGAGAGGAAGGATAAGGGAAAGCCTTACACTGCATCGGCTAAGAGTAGAAGGAACAGGTTCCAACCACAATTCTTCTGCTAATTAATTCTATGGCTTTAGGCAAGTCATGTAACCACTCTCAGCCTATTTCTTCATCTGCAAAAGATCTGACTTCATATGGTTGATGTAAAGACTTCAACACAACTAAAGAACACAGCAGTGGCTGGCACAGAGCAAGAATTCAATAACCAGTGCCTATTATATTCAATGTTCTCTTTCCCTACCCTCTTTTCAATGGTTGACCTTGGCTATTCCTTTAAGTCTTGTTCAGATATCTCTTCTGATTTATCCAGTAGCAGCTTCTACGGCCCTGATTGTAGCATTTATTATCTGCTGCAGTGCTCTGTTGCTCAGTCATATCCAACTCTTTGTGACCACATGGGGACCATAACCTGTCAGGTTCCTCTACCCATGGAATTTTCCAGGCAATAATACTGAAGAGGGCTACCATTTCCCACTCTGGGGGATCTTCCTGACCCAAGGATTGAACCCGCATCTATTGCGTTTCCTCTACCTAAAGACACAAATCTCTGAGTTCTTTATGCTTAAGGAATTTAGGTAGTGGGATAAGGAACTTCTGCCTTCTGAAATGACTGATCACCAGATATTTAGCAAACACATAGCATGAACTCGACACTTCAGAGCACACAGAGAGGAAAACCTTATGGTTCATGATTTAAAGAAGTCAACTGATTTATTATGAAAAAAATACTTTTAAATAAACACTCATGAAATTGCAAAACAATACAAGATACAATAGAATTAATGGACTCTTTTTTTCTGTAACTCCTTCTGTGTCATGGCCACTACTGTAAGTCCTGTGCAGATGTTACCTTTTTTTTACCTTTAATCTTTACAACAAGATACGGAAAATCAGTTCTGATTTTGAAAACTATACATACACAATCTTTGCAAAAAACAAATATACCTGCCCAGTAAGCCTCAAAACTGTTGAGGAAGACAAAAACAACAAAAAGTTTGAGAAAGTGTCACAGTCAAGTGGAGTCTAAGGAGATATTACAAGTAAATTAAACCAAGTATCTCTTTGATAGGATCTTGGAATAGAAAAAGAATATTGGGCAAAAACTGAGGAAATATGAATAAATATGGACTCTGGCTAAAAGTAATGTATCAATCTTGGCCATTAATCATAAGAAATGTGCTATATTAATGCAAGATATTAATAATTGGAGAAACTATGTGGGGAGTATATGCGCATTCTGCTATCTGTTCAGTTTTTCTATAAATCTAAAACTGTTCTGAAAGTAAAGAAGAGAGTAAAAAAATTGGCTTAAAGCTCAACATTCAGAAAACTAAGATCATGGCATCCAGTCCCATCACTTCATGGCAAATAGATGGAGAAGCAGTGGAAACAGTGGCAGACTTTTTTTTTTTTTTTGGCTCCAAAAATCACTGCAGATGGTGATTGCAGCCATAAAATTAAAAGATGCTTACTCCTTGGAAGGAAAGTTATGACTAACCTAGACAGCATATTAAAAAGCAGAGACATTACTTTGCCAACAAAGGTCCGTCTAGTCAAGGCTCTGGTTTTTCCAGTAGTCATGTATGGATGTGAGAGTTGGACTATAAAGAAAGCTGAGCACCGAAGAATTGATGCTTTTGAACTGTGGTGTTGGGGAAGACTTGAGAGTCCCTTGGACTGCAAGGAGATCCAACTAGTCCATCCTAAAGGAGATTAGTCCTAAGTATTCATTGGAAGGCTGACATTGAAGCTGAAACTCCAATACTTTGGCCACCTGATGCAAAGAGGTAACTTATTGGAAAAGACCCTGATGCTGGGAAAGATTGAAGGCAGGAGGAGAAGGGATGACAAAGGAGATGGTTGGATGGCATCACCAACTCAATGGGCATGAGTTTGGGTGAACTCTGGGAGTTGGTGATGGACAGGGAGGCCTGGCGTGCTGTGGTTCATGGGTCGCAAAGAGTTGGACACGACTGAGCAACTGAACTTAACTGAACTGAAAACTGTTCTAGGGACTCCCTTAACAGTCTAGTAGTTAAGAATCCACATTGCAATGCAGAGCACACTGGTTCAGTCCCTAGTCTGGGAAGATTCCCCATGCCACATGGCAACTAAGCCCATGGGCCACAACTACTGAGCCTGTGCACCTATAGCCTGTGCTCTACAATAAGAGAAATCCTTGCAGTGAGAAAGCCCCTGCATCACAGCTAGGGAGTAGCCCACTTTTCCACAACTAGAGAAAAACTGTGTGCAGTGATGAAAACCCAGTGCAGCCAAAAGAAATAAATAACAATAAAAAGTATTCTAAACAGTAGTCTATTAATAAAAATATATAATAGGAAACCTGAACAGACCTATAACAAGAAAGGAAACTGAATTAGAAATTAAATTTAATTTACAGTTCCATCCCAAAACTCCAACATAATTAACAATAAATGGAAAAAAAAGTAGTGTCAGAATTGTACACCAAAAACTACAAATATTGTTTAAAAATTAAGGAAAACTCTACAAAAATAGAAAGAATTCCATGTTTGCGGACTGGAAGACTTAGTATTACTTCAATGGTCATAATCCTCTAATTGATCTATGAATTGAAATAAATCCCTACCAAAAACTAACTTGCTTTTTTAAAAATAAATTGGTAAACTGATCCTAAAATTCATATATAAATGTAAGGGAACCTAAGTAGTCAAAAACAACTTTAAAAAAGAAAAGAGTTAGAGAGATCCCACTTAGTGTCACCACATCTGCCAATTTCTTTTGCCATTGAAGGTAACATATTTGCACTTTGCACTAATGGTAAAAGAAACCAGGAGATGTAAGAGACTCGTGTTCGATCCCTGGGTCAGGAAGATCCCATGGAGTAAGAAATGGCAACACTCTATCTTGCTTGAGAAATCCATGAACAAAGGAGTGGCAAGTTATGGTCCATGGAGTCGCAAAGAGTCGACGCAACTGAAGCGACTTAGCACACAGCACAGTGTTAGACTGTAGACATCTTTGGATACAGATGATGGCATTATTCAGCCTAACACAGATGCTTTAGCCATACAGAGCCACTCTCCATTCCCCGATGCAGCCCATCTCTTTCACGTCTCTAGCTCCTGCTCACTCAATCTCTATCAGTCAAGACTGACAGTTCTCTACCATCTCTTAGCGAATGACTTCGGTACCATCAGTGCTCTACTCAAGGGTAGCCTCCTTGTGAAGTCTTCCTCTACTTTCTTCTTTCCAAAAAACTCAGGGTGAATGAATACTTCCCTCTCCATTAATAGCTATGATTCATGAAGGTTTGTTCAGCTGTTAAAATTAATATAGTCCATTATACAGATAGGTATGCCAGGCCTCTAATGACTTGTTTTCTCAGTCCATTACCAGCAGTGATCTGAAGCAAGGTAAAGCTTGCAAAGTAATGAAGATACTTTTTTAGCTGTCGTAAGCTTCTTGTCTTCCACAACTAATATCACTGAGAGATTTTTCCTAGGCCACCCACTCCACAGTTCACCTGCAAAGACAGCT
>NW_017218459.1:0-11905 GCF_001704415.2 Capra hircus | reverse complement strand
AGGCCCGGGAGAAACTCGCATGCGGACTGGCCATTTTCCTGAGAGGCCACCAAGAGGCGGGTCCTGGGGCCCTCGTCGTAAGTCGAGAGCACCCTCCGCAACTCTGGTTTCCTCTCCCGTCGATGCCGGGCCTAAGACCTTGTGTGGAGTCGGTGCCGGAACGTGAGGATTCCTCTCCAGTGCTGACATGGATCATGGGGTACTTCTGGAGTCTCCCCAGGGCAGTCAGTCCTCGTTACTAGTGGGGCATGCACGTGCAATTTTCCTCCGAGATGTAGCAGCAGTGTCACGCTTCCCTTCGCGTAGAACAACGGATCTGTGGCTTTCCCTCGAGGCTTTCCCACGAGGCTTTCCCACAGGGCTGTCCCACGTGCCACCGTGGTGTGAGTCGATCCTCGCTTGAAAGTCAAGGCAGTGCAGGGAAAACAAGGTTTCCCCTGGAATGGACTGAGACATCTGGGGGACTCTGGGAATGGTGGCACGATAATGCAGTTTCCTCTCGCGGTTCCTGTGGAGAGCGCCTCCTCTTGAGATGCGACAGGAATGCCGGGAATTCTTTCCCGACCACGCAGGGAAAGGATCCCTCCTCTCGAGCTAGGAGGCGGAAACGGGGCTCCTCTGGATGTGGGCGGGACTCTCGTGCTTCCTCTCGAGTGGAGACGGGTATGTCGGGGAAATTCTTGAGTTGCAGCATGGGTGTGAAGGACCCTTTGGACGTTCCAGAGGTTAGGTGTGATTAGCCTCGAGATGCCGCAGCGGAAATGGTCCTCATCTCGCCTGGAGGGGAGAACCTCCTAGATTTACTCGAGTTGCGGCAGGTGCTCTGGACCTAAGACGGGGACCTCAGGGACCCGTTCTGGTGGCCTCAGGAAAGGCCAGTCCCCATGAAAGTTGCCCTGGGGCCTCTCGGGATTCCTCTCCCGTCGATGCCGGGGGCCTAAGACCTTGTGTGGAGTCGGAGCCGGAACCTGAGGATTCCTCTCCAGTGCTGACGTGGATCTTGGGGTACTTGTGGAGTCTCCCCAGGGGAGTCAGTCCTCGTCTCGAGTGGGGGCATCCACGTGCGCTTTGCTCCCGAGCTGTAACAGCAGTGTCATGCTTCCTTTAGCGTGGATCAAGGGATCTGTGGCTTTCCCCTCGAGTCTTTCCCTCGAGAATTTCCCACGAGGCTTTCCCAAGAGGCTTTCCCACAGGGCTGTCCAACGTGTCACTGTAGTGTGAGTCGACCCTTGGCTTGAAAGTTGAGGCAGTGCTGGAAAAACAGGTTTCCCTGGAATGGACGGAGACATCTGGGGGACTCTGGGAATGGTGGCACGAACCTGGAGTTCCTCTGGCCTTTACTGTGGAGAGGGCCTCCTCTTGAGATGCGACGGGAACGTCGGGAATTCTTTCCCCACCACGGAGGGAAAGTGTCCCTCCTCTCCAGCTATGAGGCGGTAACGGGGCTCCTCTGGATGTGGGCGGGAACTCGTTCTTCCTCTCGAGTGGAGATGGGTATGTCGAGGCACTTTTTGAGTAGCAGCAAGGGTGTGACGGACCCTTTGGAAGTTCCAGAGGTTAGTTGTGATTAGCCTCCAGACGCCTCATTGGAAATGGGCCTCATCTTGCCTGGAAGGGAGAACCTCCTGGATGTTCTGGAGTTGGGGCAGGTGCTCTCGTCATACGACGGGGACCTCAGGGACCCGCTCTGGTGGACTCAGGAAAGGCCAGTCCACATGAATGTTGCTCGGGTGTCTCTCGGAATTTCTCTCCCGTAGATGCTGGAGCCGAAAACCTTGTGTGGAGTCGGTGCCGGAAACTGAGGATTCCTCTCCTGTGCTGACATGGATCTTGGGGTACTTCTGGAGTCTCCCCAGGTGAGTCAGTCCTCGTCTCGAGTGGGGGCATGCACGTGCACTTTCCTCCCGAGCTGTAGCAGCAGTGTCACGCTTCCTTTAGCGTGGATCAAGGGATCTGTGGCTTTCCCTCGAGGCTTTCCCAAGAGGCTTTCCCACGAGGCTTTCCCACAGGGCTGCCCACGTGCCACTGTAGTGTGAGTCTACCCTCGGCTTGAAAGTTGAGGCAGTGCTGGGAAAACAGTTTTCTCTGGAATGGACGGAGATATCTGGGGACTCTCGAAATGGTGGCACAACCCTGGAGTTCCTCTCGCCTTACCTGTGGAGAGCGCCTCCACTTGAGATGCGACGGGAAAGCCGGGAATTCTTTCACAACTACGCGGGGAAGGATCCCTCCTCTCGAGCTATGAGGCGGAAACGGGGCTCTTCTGGATCTGGGTTGGACTCTCGTGCTTCCTCTGGATTGGAGACGGGTATGTCAGGGAACTTCTTGAGTTGCAGCAAAGGAGTGAAGGACCCTTTGGAAGTTCCAGAGGATAGGTGTGATTAGCCTCCAGACGCCTCAGCGCAAATGGGCCTCATCTCGGCCTTTAAGGACGCCAAGATCCATGTCAACACTGGAGAGGAATCCTCAGGTTCCGGCACCGACTCCACACAAGCTATTAGGCCCTGGCATCGACGGGAGAGGAATCCCGAGAGGCCCCCGAGCAACTCGCATGGGGACTGGCCTTTCCTGAGGCCACCAGAGCGGGTCCCTGAGGTCCCCGTCGTAAGTCGAGGGCACCTGCCGCAACTCGAGAAAATCCAGGAGTTTCTCCCCTCCAGGCGAGATGAGGCCCATTTCGGCTGAGGCGTCTCGAGGCTAATCACATCTAACATGTGGAACTTCCAAAGGGTCCTTCACACCCTTGCTGCAACTCAAGAAGTTCCCCGACATACCCGTCTCCACTCGAGAGGAAGCACCAGAGTCCCGCCCACATCCAAAGGAGCCCCGTTTCCGCCTCCTAGCTCGAGAGGAGGGATCCTTTCCCACCGTGGTCGGGAAAATATTCCCGGCGTTCCCGTTGCATCTCAAGACGAGGCGCTCTCCACAGGAAAGGCGAGAGGAACTCCAGGGTCGTGCCACCATTCCCAGAGGCCGCTGGATGTCTCAGTCCATTAGAGGGAAAACTTTTTTCCCTGCACTGCCTCGACTTTCAAGCCGAGGATCGACTCACACCACGGTGGCAAGTGGGACAGCCCTGTGGGAAAGCCTCGTGGGAAAGCCTTGAGGGAAAGACACAGATCCCTTGATCCACGCGAAGGGAAGCGCGACACTGCTGCTACAGCTCGGGAGGAAAGCGCACGTGCATGCCCCCACTCGAGACGAGGACTGACTCCCCTGGGGAGACTTCAGAAGTACCCCAAGATCCATGTCAGCACTGGAGAGGAATCCTCTGGTTCCGGCACCGACTCCACACAAGGTCTTAGGCCCCGGCATCGACGGGAGAGGAATCCCGAGAGGCCCCCGAGCAACTCGCATGCGGACTGGCCTTTCCTGAGGCCACCAGAGCGGGTCCCTGAGGTCCCCGTCGTAAGTCGAGAGCACCTTCCGCAACTCGAGAAAATCCAGGAGGTTTTCCCCTCCAGGCGAGATGAGGCCCATTTCCGCTGAGGCATCTCGAGGCTAATCACACCTAACCTCTGGAACTTCCAAAGGGTCATTAACACCCTTGCTGCAACTCAAGAAGTTCCCCGACATACCCGTCTCCACTTGAGAGGAAGCACGAGAGTCCCGCTCACATCCAGAGGAGCCCCGTTTCCGCCTCCTAGCTCGAGAGGAGGGATCCTTTCCTTGCGTGGTCGAGAAAGATTTCCCGGCGTTCCCGACGCATCTCAAGAGGTCGCGCTCTCCAGAGGAAATACGAGAGGAACTCCATGGTTCGGCCACCAATCCCAGACTCCCCCAGATGTCTCAGTCCATTCCAGAGAGACCTGTTTTCCCTGCACTGCCTCGACTTTCAAGCCGAGGATCGACTAACACCACGGTGGCACGTGGACAGCCCTGTGGGAAAGCCTCGTGGGAAAGCCTTGTTGGAAAGCCTCGTGGGAAAGCCTCGAGGGAAAGCCACTGATCCCTTGATCCACGCGACTGGAGCATGACACTGCTGCTAGAGCTAGGGAGGAAAGCGCAGGTGCATGCCCCCACTCGAGACGAGGACTCACTCCCCTGGGGAGACTCCAGAAGTACCCCAAGATCCATGTCAGCACTGCAGAGGAAACCTCAGGTTCCGGCACTGACTCCACACAAGGTCTTAGGCCCCGGCATCGACGGGAGAGGAATCCCGAGAGGCCCCGAGCAATTCGCATGGGGAGTGGCCTTTTCTGAGGCCCCCAGAGCGGGTCGTTGAGGTCCCCGTTGTAAGTCGAGAGCAACTACCCTATCTCGAGAAAATCCAGGAGGTTCTCCCCTCCAGGCGAGATGAGGCCCATTTTTGCTGAGGCGTCTCGAGGCTAATCACACCTAATCTCTGGAACTTCCAACGGTGCTTCACACCCTGGCTGCAACTCAAGATGTTCCCCTACATACCGTTTCCACTCGAGAGGAAGCACGAGAGTCCCGCCCACATCCAGAGGAGCCCCGTTTCTGCCTACTAGCTCGAGAGGAGGGATCCTTTCCCTGCGTCATCGGGAAAGAAATCCCGGCGTTCCCGTCGCATCTCAAGAGGAGGCGCTCTCCACAGGAAAGGCGAGAGGAACTCCAGGGTCGTGCCACCTTTCCCAGAGTTCCCCAGATGTCTCAGTCCATTCCAGGGATACCTGTTTTCCCTGCACTGATCGACATTCAAGCCGAGGATCGACTCACATCACGGTGGCACGTGGGACAATCATGTGGGAAAGCCTCATGGAAAAGCCTCGTGTGAAAGCTTCCAGGGAAAGCCACAGATCCCTTGATCCACGCGAAGGGAACGTGACACTGCTGCTACAGCTCGGGAGGAAAGCGCACGTGCATGCCCCCGCTCGGGACGAGGACTGACTCCCCTGCGGAGACTCCAGAAGAACCCCAAGGTCCATGTCAGCACTGGAGAGGAATCCTCAGGTTCCGGCACCGACTCCACACAAGGTCTTAGGCCCCGGCATCGACGGGAGAGAAATCCCGAAAGGCTCCCGAGCAACTCGCATGGGGACTGGCCTTTCCTGAGGCCACCAGAGGGGGTCCCTGTGGTCCCCGTCGTAAGTCGAGAGCACCTGCCGCAACTCGAGAAAATCCAGGAGGTTGTCCCCTCCAGGCGAGATGAGGCCCATTTCCGCTGAGGCGACTGGAAGCTAATCACCCCTAATCTTTGGAACTTCCAAAGGGTCCTTCACAGCCTTGCTGCAACTCAAGAAGTTCCCCGACATACCCGTCGCCACTCAAGAGGAAGCACGAGAGTCCCGCCCACATCCGAGAGGGGCCCCGTTTCCGCCTCCTAGCTCGAGAGGAGGGATCCTTTCCTTTCGTGGTCGGCAAAGAATTCCCGGCGTTCCCGTCGCATCTGAGGAGGAGGCGCTCTCCACAGGAAAGGCGAGAGGCAATCCACGGTCGTGCCACCATTCCAGAGTCCCCAAGATGTCTCAGTCCATTCCAGGGAAACCTGTTTTCCCTGCACTGCCTCGACATTCAAGCCGAGGATCGACTCACACCGCGATGGCAGGTTGGACAGCCCTGTGGGAAACCTCGTGGGAAAGCCTCGTGTGAAAGCCTCGAGGGAAAGCCACAGATCCCTTGATCCACGCGTAGGGAAGCGTGACACTGCTGCTACAGCTCGGGAGGAAAGCGCACGTGCATGCCCCTACTCGAGACGAGGACTGACTCCCCTGGGGAGACTCCAGAAGTACCCCAAGATCCATGTTAGCACTGGAGAGGAATCCTCAGGTTCCGGCACCGACTCCACACAAGCTATTAGGCCCTGGCATCGACGGGAGAGGAATCCCGAGAGGCCCCCGAGCAACTCGCATGGGGACTGGCCTTTCCTGAGGCCACCAGAGCGGGTCCCTGAGGTCCCCGTCGTAAGTCGAGGGCACCTGCCGCAACTCGAGAAAATCCAGGAGGTTCTCCCCTCCAGGCGAGATGAGGCCCATTTCGGCTGAGGCGTCTCGAGGCTAATCACATCTAACATCTGGAACTTCCAAAGGGTCCTTCACACCCTTGCTGCAACTCAAGAAGTTCCCCGACATACCCGTCTCCACTCGAGAGGAAGCACCAGAGTCCCGCCCACATCCAAAGGAGCCCCGTTTCCGCCTCCTAGCTCGAGAGGAGGGATCCTTTCCCACCGTGGTCGGGAAAATATTCCCGCCGTTCCCGTTGCATGTCAAGAGGAGGCGCTCTCCACAGGAAAGGCGAGAGGAACTCCAGGGTCGTGCCACCATTCCCAGAGGCCGCTGGATGTCTCAGTCAATTAGAGGGAAAACTTTTTTCCCTGCACTGCCTCGACTTTCAAGCCGAGGATCGACTCACACCACAGTGGCACGTGGGAAAGCCCTGTGGGAAGCCTCGTGGGAAAGCGTCATGGGAAAGTCTAGAGGGAAAGCCACAAATCCCTTGATCCACGAAAAGGGAAGCATGACACTGCTGCTACAGCTCGGGAGGAAATCGGACTTGCATGCCCCCTCTCGAGACAAGGACTGACTCCCCTGGGGAGACTCCAGAAGTAGCACAAGATCCATGTCGGCACTGGAGAGGAATCCTCAGGTTCCGTCACTGAGTCCACACAAGGTCTTAGGCCCCAGCATCGACGGGAGAGGAATCCCGAGAGGCCCGGGAGAAACTCGCATGGGGACTCGCCTTTCCTGAGGCCACCAGAGCGGGTCCCTGAGGCCCTCGTCGTAAGTCGAGAGCACCTGCCGCAAGTCGAGAAAATCCAGGAGGTTCTCCCCTCCAGGCAAGATGAGGCCCATTTCGGCTGAGACAACTAGGGGGTAATCAGACTTAAACTCTGGAACTTCCAAAGGGTCCTTCACACCCTTGCTGCAACTCAAGAAGTACCCCGACATACCTGTCTCCACTCAAGAGGAATCCGAGCGTCCCGTCCGTATCCAGAGTGGCCCCGTTTCCGCCTGCTAGCATGAGAGGAGTGATCCTTTCCCTGCGTGGTCCTGAAAGAATTCCTAGCGTTCCCGTCTCATCTCAAGAGGAGGCGCTCTCCACAGTAAAGGCGAGAGGAACTCCAGTATCAGGCCCCATTCCCAGAGTCCCCCAGATGTCTCAGTCCATTCCAAGGAAACCTGTTTTCCCTGCACTGCCTCCACTTTCAAGTCGAGGATCGACTCACACCGCGATGGCAGGTTGGACAGCCCTGTGGGAAAGCCTCGTGGGAAAGCCTCGTGGGAAAGCCTCGAGGGAAAGCCACAGATCCCTTGATCCACGCGTAGGGAAGCGTGACACTGCTGCTACAGCTCGGGAGGAAAGCGCACGTGCATGCCCCCACTCGAGACGAGGACTGACTCCCCTGGGGAGACTCCAGAAGTACCCCAAGATCCATGTTAGCACTGGAGAGGAATCCTCTGGTTCCGGCACCGACTCCACACAAGCTATTAGGCCCCGGAATCGATGGGAGAGGAATCCCGAGAGGCCCCAGAGCAACTCGCATGGGGACTGGCCTTTCCTGAGGCCACCAGAGCGGGTCCCTGAGGTCCCCGTCATAAGTCGAGGGCACCTGCCGCAACTCGAGAAAATCCAGGATGTTCTCCCCTCCAGGCGAGATGAGGCCCATTTCTGCTGAGGCGTCTCGAGGCTAATCACACCTAATCTCTGGAACTTCCAAACGGTGCTTCACACTCTGGCTGCAACTCAAGATGTTCCCCTACATACCGTTTCCACTCGAGAGGAAGCACGAGAGTCCCGCCCACATCCAGAGGAGCCCCGTTTCTGCCTACTAGCTCGAGAGGAGGGATCCTTTCCCTGCGTCATCGGGAAAGAAATCCCGGCGTTCCCGTCGCATCTCAAGAGGAGGAGCTCTCCACAGGAAAGGCGAGAGGAACTCCAGGGTCGTGCCACCTTTCCCAGAGTCCCCAAGATGTCTCAGTCCATTCCAGGGAAACCTGTTTTCCCTGCACTGCCTCGACATTCAAGCCGAGGATCGACTCACACCGCGATGGCAGGTTGGACAGCCCTGTGGGAAAGCCTGGTGGGAAAGCCTCGTGTGAAAGCCTCGAGGGAAAGCCACAGATCCCTTGATCCACGCGTAGGGAAGCGTGACACTGCTGCTACAGCTCGGGAGGAAAGCGCACGTGCATGCCCCCACTCGAGACGAGGACTGACTCCCCTGGGGAGACTCCAGAAGTACCCCAAGATCCATGTTAGCACTGGAGAGGAATCCTCAGGTTCCGGCACCGACTCCACACAAGCTATTAGGCCCCGGCATCGACGGGAGAGGAATCCCGAGAGGCCCCCAAGCAACTCGCATGGGGACTGGCCTTTCCTGATGCCACCAGAGCGGGTCGGTGAGGTCCCCGTCGTAAGTCGAGGGCACCTGCCGCAACTCGAGAAAATCCAGGAGGTTCTCCCCTCCAGGCGAGATGAGGCCCATTTCGGCTGAGGCGTCTTGAGGCTAATCACATCTAACATCTGGAACTTCCAAAGGGTCCTTCACACCCTTGCTGCAACTCAAGAAGTTCCCCGACATACCCGTCTCCAATTGAGAGGAAGCACGAGAGTCCCGCTCACATCCAGAGGAGCCCCGTTTCCGCCTCCTAGCTCGAGAGGAGGGATCCTTTCCTTGCGTCGTCGAGAAAGATTTCCCGGTGTTCCCGACGCATCTCAAAAGGTCGCGCTCTCCACAGGAAAGGCGAGAGGAACTCCATGGTCGTGCCACCAATCCAGAGTCCCCCAGATGTCTCAGTCCATTCCAGGGAGACCTGTTTTCCCTGTACTGCCTCGACTTTCAAGCCGAGGATCGACTAACAGCACGGAGGCACGTGGGACAGCCCTGTGGGAAAGCCTCGGGGGAAAGCCTTGTTGGAAAGCCTCGTGGGAAAGCCTCGAGGGAAAGCCACTGATCCCTTGATCCACTTGAAGGGAAGCGTGACACTGCTGCTACAGCTCGGGAGGAAATCGCACGTGCCTGCCCCCACTCGAGACGAGGACTGACTCCCCAGGGGAGACTCCAGAAGTACCCCAAGATCCATGTCAGCACTGGAGAGGAATCCTCAGGTTCGGGCACCGACTCCCCACAAGGTCTTAGGCCCAGGCATCGACGGGAGAGGAATCCCGAGAGGCCCGCGAGCAACTAGCATGGGGACTGGTCTTTCCTGAGGCCACCAGAGCGGGTCCCTGAGGTCCCCGTCGTAAGTCGAGAGCACCTGCCGAAACTCGAGAAAATCCAGGAGGTTCTCCTCTCCAGGCGAAATGAGGCCCATTTCCGCTGAGGCGTCTCGAGGCTAATCACACCTAACCTCTGGAACTTCCAAAGGGTACTTCACACGCTTGCTGCAACTCAAGAAGTTCCCCAACATACCCGTCTCCACACGAGAGGAAGCACGAGAGTCCCGCCCACATCCAGAGGAGCCCCGTTTTCGCCTCTTGCTCAGGAGGGATCCTTTCCCTGCGTGGTCGGGAAAGAATTCCCGGCGTTCCCGTCCCATCTCAAGAGGAGGCGCTCTCCACAGGAAAGGCGAGAGGAACTCCAGGGTCGTGCCACCATTCCAGGGTCCCGCAGATGTCTAGGTCCGTTCCAGGGAAACCTGTTTTCCCTGCACTGACTCAACTTTCAAGCCGAGGATCGACTCACACCACGGTGCCACGTGGGACAGCCCTGTAGGAAAGCCTCGATGGAAAGCCTCGTGGGAAAGCATCGAGGGAAAGCCACAGATCCCGTGATCCACGGGAAGGGAATCGTGACAGTGTGGCTACAGCTCGGTAGGAAAGCGCACGTGCATGCCCCCACTCGAGACGAGGACTGACTGCTCTGGGGAGACTCCAGAAGTACCCCAAGATCCATGTCAGCACTGGAGAGGAATCCTCAGGTTCCTGCAGCGACTCCACACAAGGTCTTAGGCCCCGGCATCGACGGGCGAGGAATCCCGAGAGGCCCCTGAGCAACTCGCATGGGGACTGGGCTTTCCTGAGGCCACCAGAGCGGGTCCCGGAGGTCCCCGTCGTAAGTCGAGAGCACCTGCTGCAACTCGAGAAAATCCTAGATGTTCTCCCCTCCAGGCGACATGAGGCCCATTTCCCCTGAAGCGTCTCGAGGCTAATCACACCTAACCTCTGGAACTTCCAAAGGGTCCTTCACACCCTTGCTGCAACTCAAGAAGTTCCCCGACATACCCGTCTCCACTCGAGAGGAAGCACGAGAGTCCGGCTCACATCCAGAGGAGCCCCGTTTCCGCCTCCTAGCTCGAGAGGAGGGATCCTTTCCCTTCGTGTTCGGGAAAGAATTCCCGGCGTTTCCGTCGCATCTCAAGAAGAGGCGCTCTCCACAGGAAAGGCGAGAGGAACTCCAGGGTCGTGCCACCATTCCCAGAGTCCCCCAGATGTCTCAGTCCATTCCAGGGAAACATGTTTTCCCTGCACTGACTCGACTTTCAAGCCGAGGATCGACTCACACCACGGTGGCACGTGGGACAACCCTGTGGGAAAGCCTCGTGGGAAAGACACAGATCCCTTGATCCACCCGAAGGGAAGCGTGACACTGCTGCTACAGCTCGAGAGGAAAGCGCACGTGCATGCCCCCACACCAGACGAGGACTGACTCCCCTGGGGAGACTCCAGAAGTACCCCAAGATCCATGTCACCACTGGAGAGGAATCCTCAGGTTCTGGCACCGACTCCACACAAGGTCTTATGCCGGTGTCCAGCCCCGGTGGATCCAGGGAATTCAAACGGTGGACGGCGTTGGCGTGGAAAGACTTTTTTATTTATTAATGTAAGATTAGATTAGCAAACTATAGTGTAGTAAGAAGATTAAGTGGAGGAAGAGGGCTGAATATCTTGGTTTACGCGGACGGCCAATAAAATTCCAGACAAGGAATTTGCACCACCTACGTTGGGCCACCGGCGCCCGCTTGAATATCTAAGGGTGCCTCGCCTTAAGCTCCCTTTCGTGTGGGTCTTAACAGCCAGGCCAAGTAAGTAGACCTGGCGAGCCTCCGCACTCCATGTGGAGATTCAGTCTGAAGTTATAGTAAAGAGCAGAGAGAAGGAAAGGTAGAGAAGAAGAAAGAGAGAGAAAGACACGGGGGGAGCCAGAGTCCCAGGAAACCAGGCTGAGAGACTAGTTCGAGAAGCTGGTCCGAGAAACTGGCCCCCGGCCCCTGGCCTCCTCCTTTATTGTTCAGAAGGTCTTTTATACTTTTGATAATACATGAAGATCAATGGATAACCCAAAATTATAGTGTTCCCAACCCAGATTCTTTCTGTATATCATTTTGTATACAAAAGGTCTCAGGTGATTTACATTATCTTCTGGCCAAGAGGCCTTGTTAACACTTTTTGGCTCTCTTCCTTAATGAATGTTAATTTTGTTTCCCCTGAAGTGTTTTTCTTTAATCTGGCATCTCCTTAAAGCATTAGAGTTACATCTCTATAGAACAAAGGTGCAGTGGGTTATAACAAAGAAAGTACTTAACTCAAAGATCTAATGTTGCTAATACCAGGTCTACTACTTGTTTTTCACATACCAACTATATCTAAAAATAAAGGATATGAAAATTTGGGCAGCAAGCATTGACCCAAAAAATGAAACTTTTAATCAGTCCTATTCTAAAGATTCTGACTCCTCGGAAGCTCCTGCATTCCTAGGATGTTTTAAGTTTCCTGTGCCTCCTGCGGTCAGGAGGCCTCAAACAATCACAAGCGCAGCTGTATGAGTCCTACAGGCAGGATAGAAAGACATCAGAGGGTTTTTGGATTGAAACACTCTTTCAAATGCAGAAGACTAACGCCCTGAATTTACTTTTTCCAGAAAGTTCAGAAAAAAGCAGAGCACGAAAAACGGCAGATTTTTGTTGGGTACATGCTTAAAAGATTTTACAGAGGGGATCCCTGAGTCTGAGCATGCCTTGCGTATGTCAGCTTCCTTCCCTCATAACCTTTGTCACGGGCGGGCTTC
>NW_017218458.1:0-11905 GCF_001704415.2 Capra hircus | reverse complement strand
TTAAAGAGATTGAAGATATAAGCAGAATATTCAGAAACCCATACATAAAAAATAAAAGAAACACTGAAAACTGTCAGTGAAAACAAGAAGTAAGAAACAGATAAAACATCATAAAAAGGAAGGCAAACCCAGAGAAGGAAACCAACAATCCATCATGAATGGATAAATGAGAAAAATAGAAACTGAAACATTAATTAACACCTGCAAGTCTGGTGGTTTTCTGTCCTTTGGCTTTGTTTTTCATTTATTCTTCACTAATTTCAAACTTCTAGAACTTTTAGTTTTCAAAACCAAGTATTCTCCTTGCTAATCAATTATTTTTTACTCTAGGTGATATTACAATTGAACCAACACTATAGATTTCCTGTGGTAGAATGCTGAGGCCAAGGTGAATGAAAGAAACAACAGTAGGAAGAAGCCACCAGGCAAGATGCTGACTTCTTTACTTTTCTCCCTGTAAATAAAAATAATGGCTCTATTACATGCACATATATAAGGGAAGAAATAGTGATATCAGTTCAATTCAGTTCAGTTCAGTTGCTCAGTCATGTCCAACTCTTTACGACCTCATGAGCCACAGCAACCAGGCCTCCCTGTCCATCAGCAACTCCCAGAATTCACCCAAACCCATGTCCATGAAGTCGGTGATGTCATCCAACCATCTTATCTTTTGTCGTCCCCTTCTCCTCCTGCCTTTAATCTTTCCCAACATCAGGATCTTTTCAAATGAGTCAGTTCTTCACATAAGGTGGCCAAAGTATTAGAGTTTCAGCTTCAGCATCAATCCTTACAATGAACACCCGGACTGATCTCCTTTAGGATGGACTGGTTGGATCTCCCTGCAGTCCAAGTGACTCTCAAGAGTCTTCTCCAACACCACAGTTCAAAAGCATCAATTATTTGGCACTCAGCTTTCTTATAGTCCAAATCTCATATCCATACATAACCACTGAAAAACCATAACCTTGACTAGATAGAACTTTGTTGGCAAAGTAATGTCTCAGCTTTTCAATACGCTATCTAGGTTGGTCATAACTTTCCTTCCAAGGAGTAAGCATCTTTTAATTTCATGGCTGCAATCACCATCTGCAGTGATTTGGGAGCCCAGAAACATAAAGTCAGCCACTGTTTCCACTGTTTCCCCATCTATTTCCCATGAAGTGATGGGACTGGATGCCATGAGCTTCGTTTTCTGAATGTGGAGGCTTAAGCCAACTTTTTCACTCTCCTCTTTCACTTTCCTCAAGAGGCTTTTTAGTTCCTCTTCACTTTCTGCCATAAGGGTGGTGTCATCGGCATATCTGAGGTTATTGATATTTCTCCCTGCAGTCAGATTCTAGCTTATGCTTCTTCCAGCCCAGCGTTTCTCATGATGTACTCTGCATAGAAGTTAAATAAACAGGGTGACAATATACAGCCTTGACATACTCCTTTTCCTATTTGGAACCAGTCTGTCGTTCCATGTCAGCTTCCTGACCTGCATACAGGTTTCTCAAAAGGCAGGTCAGGTGGTCTGGTATTCCCATCTCTTTCAGAATTTTCCAGTTTATTGTGATCCACATAGCCAAAGGGTTTAGCATAGTCAATAAAGCAGAAATAGATGTTTTTTTTTTAATGTAATTCTCTTGCTTTCTCGATGATCCAACTGATGTTGGCATCAGTTGATCGATCTTTGGTTCCTCTGCCATTTCTAAAACAAGCTTGAACATCTGGAAGTTCATGGTTCACGTATTTCTGAAGCCTGTCTTGGAATTTTAAGCATTACTTTACTAGTGTGTGAGATGAGTGCAACTGTGCGGTAATTTGAGCAATCTTTAGCATTGCCTTTCTTTGGGATTGGAATGAAAACTGACCTTTTCCAGTTCTATGGCCACTGCTGAGTTTTCCAAATTTGCTGGCATATTGAGTGCAGCACTTTTACAGCATCATCTTTCATGATTTGAAAAGCTTAACTGGAATTCCATCACCTCCACTAGCTTTGTTCATAGTGAGGCTTCCTTAAGCCCCCTTGACTTCACATTCCAGAATGTCTGACTCTAGGTGAGTGACCATACCATCGTGATTATCTGGGTCAAGACTATCTGTTTTGAACAGTTCGTCTGTGTATTCCTGCCACCTCTTCTTAATATCTTCTGCTCCTGTTAGGTCCCCACCATTTATACTAGCCAATTAATCTATATTTTATAAAGAAAAAAATGAGTATTTTTTTGAAGTTAAGATTCTTCCATTTTATCTAACTAGAGATAATTAATGCTTTATCTTTAGTCTTTAATTCTTATCCAAGAGCAGTGTTGAGAGAAATCTCTATCTCAGTGTATGAGATTTTATATAATTGTATAGAAGGCATGGAAAGTTACCAGTTCAGTAGAGTAAAATTTTATAACATAGAGCCTAGCATAGTTAATGTATACTTGAATTTCAAAAGCTTTCATAATCTACATTTAATGTATATAACTTTAAAAGGAAAATTATAATTTCTAGTCATCCATTTTCATATACCATTTTGTCAAATATTAAAAATGAGAATTTAGTATGCATTTTTACTTTTGAATCAGTTTTTTAAACAGAAATATTTTATGTGATACAGACTGGGAGTTTTAAATAATAATTTTGATATTTGGTTGGTGACTGGAAGGTAGAAGTGCTCATTTAAACATGCAAATAAACTGGAGAAAACTTTATACTTTTGACCAAGAACTCATCATAGAAAACTTTTTGTTTCCTAATATTATTATATTTTATCTTCTGAACAAAGATAAAACTAATGTAACCACAGAAGTTAAACTTTTCTTATCTTGTATATATAAACACATACACATATATGCTGAGTCTTTTTTATCCATTTTTCTGTTGATGTACATCTAGGTTCCTTCCATGTCCTGGTTATTATAAATAGCGCTGCTATGAACATTGGGGTTCATGCATCTTTTTGAATTAGAGTTGTCTGCAGCTGAACTATTTCAAAATGTAAAAGTTGATGCTTTAAAGTGCTGTACTCAATATACTAACAAATTTGGAAAACTCAGTAGTGGCCACAGGACCAGAAAATGACAGTTTTTATTCTAATCCCAAAGAAGGGCAATGACAAGGAATGTTCAGACTACCACACACTTGCACTTCATTTCACATGCTAGCAAGGGAATACTCAAAATCCATCAAGCTGGCTTCAACAGTACATGAACCAAGAACTTCCAGGTGTACAAGCTGGATTTAGAAAAGGCAGAGGAACCAGAGATCAAATTGCCAACATCTGTTGGATCATAGAAAAAGCAAGAGAATTCCAGAAAAGTATGTACTTATACTCCATTGACTACACTAAAGCCTTTGATTGTGTGGCTTTTCCCACAACAAACTGTGGAAAATTCTTAAAGATGTTGGAATACCAGACAACCTTACTTGCTTCCTGAGAAACTTGTATGTAGGTGTTAAGAAGCAACAATTAGAAATGGACATAGAACAACGAACTGGTTCAAATTGGGAAAGGAGTATGTCAAGGCTCTCTTTATATTGCCACCCTGCTTATTTAAGTTATATGCAGAGTACATCATGCAAAAATGTCAGGCTAGATGAATCAAAAAGCTGGAATCAAGACTGCCAGAAGAAACATCAATAACGTCAGATATGCAGATGACACCACCTTTAATGGCATAAAGTGAAGAGGATCTAAAGAGACCACATTGACAGTAAAAGTGGAGAGTGAAAAAGTTGGCTTAAAACTCAACGTTCCAAAAAACCAAAGATCATGGTATCTGGGTCACAGCACTTCATGGACAAATATATGGGGAAACAATGGAGGCAGTGATAGACTTTATTTTCTTGGGCTCCCAAAATCACTGCAGATAGTGACTGCAGCTATGAAATTTAAAAAGATGCTTGTTCCTTAGAAGAAAAAAAACTATTACAAATTTAGCATATTAAAAAGCAGAGACATTATGTTGAGGGTATGTTCCTTCTATTCCTGCTTTCTGGAGAGTTTTTATCATAAATGGATGTTGAATTTTGTCAAAGGCCTTCTCTGGCATCTATTGAGATAATCATATGGTTTTTATTTTTCAATTTGTTAATGTGGTGAATTACATTGATTGATTTGCGGATATTGAAGAATCCTTTGCATCCCTGGGATAAAGCCCACTTGGTCATGGTGTATGATCTTTTTAATGTGTTGTTGGATTCTGATTGCTAGAATTTTGTTGAGGATTTTTGCATCTATGTTCATCAGTGATATTGGCCTGTAGTTTTCCTTTTTTGTGACATCTTTGTCAGGTTTTTGGTATTAGGGTGATGGTGGCCTCATAGAATGAGTTTTGGAAGTTTACCTTCCTCTGCAATTTTCTGGGAAGAGTTTGAGTAGGATAGGTGTTAGCTCTTCTCGAAATTTTTGGTAGAATTCAGCTGTGGAAGCTGTCTGGACCTGGGCTTTTGTTTGCTGGAAGATTTCTGATTACCATTTCAATTTCCGTGCTTGTGATGGGTCTGTTAAGATTTTCTATTTCTTCCTGGGTTCAGTTTTGGATAAAAGCTATATATGACAAACCCACAGCAAACATTATCCTCAATGGTGAAAAATTGAAAGCATTTCCCCTAAAGTCAGGAACAAGACAAGGGTGTCCACTTTCACCGCTACTAGTCAACATAGTTCTGGAAGTTTTGGCCACAGCAATCAGAGCAGAAAAAGAAATCAAAGGAATCCAAATTGGAAAAGAAGAAGTAAAACTCTCACTGTTTGCAGATGACATGATCCTCTACATGGAAAACCCTAAAGACTCCACCAGAAAATTACTAGAGCTAATCAATGAATATAGTAAAGTTGCAGGATATAAAATCAACACACAGAAATCCCTTGCATTCCTATACACGAATAATGAGAAAGTAGAAAAAGAAATTAAGGAAACAATTCCATTCACCATTGCAACGAAAAGAATAAAATACTTAGGAATATATCTACCTAAAGAAACTAAAGACCTATATATAGAAAACTATAAAACACTGATGAAAGAAATCAAAGAGGACACTAATAGATGGAGAAATATACCATGTTCATGGATCGGAAGAATCAATATAGTGAAAAATGAGTATACTACCCAAAGCAATTTACAAATTCAATGCAATCCCTATCAAGCTACCAGCCACATTTTTCACAGAACTAGAACAAATAATTTCAAGATTTGTATGGAAATACAAAAAACCTCGAATAGCCAAAGCAATCTTGAGAAAGAAGTATGGAACTGGAGGAATCAACTTGCCTGACTTCAGGCTCTACTACAAAGCCACAGTCATCAAGACAGTATGGTACTGGCACAAAGACAGACATATAGATCAATGGAACAAAATAAGAAAGCCCAAGGATAAATCCACACACATATGGACACCTTATCTTTGACAAAGGAGGCAAGAATATACAATGGAGTAAAGACAATCTCTTTAACAAGTGGTGCTGGGAAAACTGGTCAACCACTTGTAAAAGAATGAAACTAGATCACTTTCTATCACCGTACACAAAAATACTCAAAATGGATTAAAGATCTAAATGTAAGATCAGAAACTATAAAACTCCTAGAGGAGAACATAGGCAAAACACTCTCAGACATAAATCACAGCAGGATCCTCTATGATCCACCTCCCAGAATTCTGGAAATAAAAAGCAAAAATAAACAAATGGGATCTAATTAAAATTAAAAGCTTCTGTACAATAAAGGAAAATATAAGCAAGGTGAAAAGACAGCCTTCTGAATGGGAGAAAATAATAGCAAATGAAGCAACTGACAAACAACTAATCTCAAAATATACAAGCAACTTCTCAGCTCAATTCCAGAAAAATAAACGACCCAATCAAAAAATGGGCCAAAGAACTAAGTAGACATTTCTCCAAAGAAGACATACGGATGGCTAACAAACACATGAAAAGATGCTCAACATCACTCATTATTAGAGAAATGCAAATCAAAACCACAATGAGGTACCACTTGACACCAGTCAGAATGGCTGCGATCCAAAAATCTACAAGCAATAAATGCTGGAGAGGGTGTGGAGAAAAGGGAACCCTTCTACACTGTTGGTGGGAATGCAAACTAGTACAGCCACTATGGAGAACAGTGTGGAGATTCCTTAAAAAATTGCAAATAGAACTACCTTATGACCCAGCAATCCCACTTCTGGGCATACACACCGAGGAAACCAGAATTGAAAGAGACAAGTGTACCCCAATGTTCATTGCAGCACTGTTTACAATAGCCAGGACATGGAAACAACCTAGATGTCCATCAGCAGATGAATGGATAAGAAAGCTGTGGTACATATACACAATGGAGTATTACTCAGCCGTTAAAAAGAATTCATTTGAATCAGTTCTGATGAGATGGGTGAAACTGGAGCCAATTATACAGAGTGAAGTAAGCCAGAAAGAAAAACACCAATACAGTATACTAACACATATATATGGAATTTAGGAAGATGGCAATGACGACCCTGTATGCAAGACAGGAAAAAAGACACAGATGTGTATACCAGACTTTTGGACTCAGAGGGAGAGGGAGTGGGTGGGATGATTTGGGAGAATGGGAATTATAACATGTATACTGTCATGTAAGAATTGAATCGCCAGTCCATGTCTGACGTAGGGTGCAGCATGCTTGGGGCTGGTGCATGGGGATGACCCAGAGAGATGTTGTGGGGAGGGAGGTGGGAGGGGGGTTCATGTTTGGGAACGCATGTAAGAATTAAAGATTTTAAAATTAAAAAAAAAATAAAAAATTAAAATAAAAAAAATAATTATTATTTGCAAGAGCTAAAAAAAAAAAAAAAAAGGCAGAGACATCACTTTGCCAACAAAGGTCTGTCTAGTCAAAGCTATGGTTTTTCCAATATCTGTACTGATGTGAGAGTTGTACCACAAAAAAGGCTGAGTGAAGAAGAATTGATACTTTTGAGTTGTGGTGTTGGAGAAGACTCTTGAGAGTCCCTTGGCCTGCAAGGAGATCAAACCAGTCAATCCTAAAGGAAATAAAACTAAATCCTCATTGAAAGGATTGATGCTGAAGCTAAAGAGCTAATACTTTGCCCATCTGATGCAGAGAACTGACTCATTGGAAAAGACCTGGATGCTGGGAAAAACTGAGGGCCAAAGAAAAGGTGGCAAAAGAGGATGAGAAAGTTGTATGGCATCACCAATTCAATGGACATGAGTCTGAGCAAACTCTGGGAGACAGTAAAGGACAGGGAATCCTGGCATGCTGTAGTCCATGGGGTCACAAAAAGTTGGACATGACTGAACCATTGAACAACAACAACCAGATAAATTCTCAAAAATCGGATTTCAGTGGGGAAAATATTTGAAAATTATGTAATTGACAAGAGATTAATTTCCAAAAATGCAAAAAGAGCATAAAGATCAATATGAGAGAAAAAAAAATCAAAAACTGAGCAGAAGATCTAAATAAACCTTTCTCCAAAGATGACATACAGCTCAGCAATTGTTCAGTCACTAAGTCATGTCCAACTTTTGTTTGACTTCACGAACTATAGCATGGGCAATAGGCACATGAAAAAAAATGTTTAACATAGCTAATTATTAGAAAAATGCAAATGAAAGGTACACTGAGGTATCACCTCACTACAGTCAGAATGGCCATCACCAAAAAAGTCTGAAAATAACAAATGCTAGACATTTGGTGGGAATATACTTTGGTACAGTCAGTATGGAGAACAATAAGGATGTACTTTAAAAATCTAAAAATAGACAACAAAATCCTGCAACCCCACTCCTGGACATATGTTAAGTGGGTTAATACACAGAAAATTCTTAGAGCTGTGTTTGACACATAGTAAACTCTATAAAATAATATTCTATAAGAAATCATTATTATTGCTATTGATAATCATCATTATTATGTTGCCATTATCAACCCAGTCTGAAAATAGCAAGCCCTTTCATTTGGAAAATTCAGTTCTTTTTTTTTTTTTTTTTTTTTTTCCCAAGAACGTTTACTTCTATCATTTGGTCAATTATTATTTTTTCTTTTTTTTTTTCTTTTTCTTAAACTTATACTATTTAAATATTTACTTATTTTATTCTTTAAATCTATTATATATGTATACATATATACCCTCAATATTTTAATCTACTTTTCTGTCTTATGAAATATGTCATTCACCCAATGTCTAACAGTGTTTCTTTGCTTCAGTTTATTTGGAAATATGATTTTAAAATTTAGATACAAAAGATTGTTTTTGTTTGTATGTGACCTGGAATTCCTTAAATGACTTTTTAATTTAAAGTATTTATCAGTTTTCTCTCATATAAATATTTCATCAAGTGTGTGCCTCTGACAGTACTGTCCTAACCTTCCTATCTCTCTGGCTGCTCAAAGCACCACATAGATTTTTTTTTTTTTTTTCCTGGAACAGAGTGGTACATGTTGATTATTGCAATAGAAAATCTATGGATGGGAAGAAAAAAGTCATCTGGATCAGTGGAGTAGAAGAAAGCAAAGTTGTTGAAAGAAATGCTCCATTAGCACATTGTGCCAGTTAATATGACACTTTTATAAGGATCCCACCCCTGTCCTTTCATTGAGCTAGACTGTTTATCACCCATGATTCATAACTTGATGTTTCAGAATGCCCGTATGCTAAGTACACTGTCCTGATTTTTGCGTATAAAATTCATTTTTTCCTTTCTTATTGATAAAGATCTGAAACAATTCTGTCCATTTTAGGGCTTCCCTCTTATTCCAAATAGTGATATTTGAAAACTCAACATAGTGAGGAATAATTAAAATTTTGAGATTAAAATACATGAAATTTTACCTTGCTTTGACAACATACTAGCTGTGTGATCTTGAATAAGATACTTAAGTTCTCTGATTGCAAATTTCCTCTTTTGTAAGTATATACAACTAGTATTAGTTCATGGACTTTTATGAGTATAAAATTATATATATTTTGTATTGTGTTATATTACTATATTAGGTACTAGTGTCTCAATGTAAACGATGGGAATATGCATAATATAAACTTTAAAATTTATCTGGAAAAAATGTAGATCCTGGATAACTCCACATAAAGCATATTGTTAATTATATTATCATATCTATAAATAAAACATTTAGAATAATTCTGTCACTTGTTTTTTGTGTTCCAGGATAACCTAGTCCTTTCAGTATTTCAGCATTAAACTTTTTAAAATTTTTGTGGAAGTTGGAATTGTTAAAGCAAAAATACATTCTTTTGTTTCAGATATTTTTAAACCGTTGGCTTCCCATTAGTTCTTTAGTTGTTTTGTTTTCACTTGTTCTAGTAAATTATTTTAAGTAAACTATAACTTTCATTTATTCAAAGAATTTTCTGATTCCTTGAATAAGAATTATTTTTCTCATCCTTAGAGTTCTCAAAATTATTTTCAAGTATATACTCTGCTGAGAAAATCATAATGCTGTAATAATTAGTAAATTTGTTTTAGCTCACATAAAATAACATCATCAACTTCTTTATAGATAGGTTATAATTAAATAATTAAACATGATCTTGTGTAAAATACATTTTAATATTCTCTGCTGTAAAAAAAGTGTTATAATTTTCTATTTCATAAAAATAGTTAGGCAAAATAATAAAAATTGAAAAAGATTTAAATATATATTTTAAATTCAAAGTTATTTTATATTCTTAAGAGAAAAGAGTAGTTTCACAATTGAGTACAGTGTTAGCTGTGGGCTTTTCATATACAGCCTTCATTAGGTAGGCATAATTTTCCTCTATTCTTCATTTATTAAATAGCCTTTATCATGAAAGGTATTGAATTTTATCAAACATTTTTCTGCATCCATTTAAATGATCATTAATTTTTTCATCCTTCCTGGTGTTAATGTGGCATATCAATTAATTGATTTTTTTCTGCTGAACCATCTTGCATCCAGGGATAAATTTCACTTGGTAAGGGTATATGGTCCTTTTAATGTACTTTTGAATACAGAGTACTAGATTCTGTTGAAGATTTTACATATTCCTCTGTTTTTCATGGAACCAATATTTTCTTCCTATGCTGTATATTTACTCCTAAGATCATGATCAAGGGAAGGATGCCCATTTTAGGTAGTTATATTCAAAGTATACTAAAGTACTAGCTAAAGCAATGAGGCAAAAAAAGAAATAAAAGGCATTTAAATCAGGAAGGATAAAATAGTAATCTTTCTTTGCAGATGATATGATCTTATACGAAGAAAACGATAAAGACTCTACCAGAAAACATTTAACTCAATAGAGTTATAGGATACAAAATCAACACATATAAATAATAATTTCATTTTATATAGTGATAACAAACTACCTTAAAATTTTATGGAAACAACTTGATTTATAACAGCATAAAAAATAAATAAAATACTTAGGAATAAACTTAATTAAGGAGGTAGAGTTGTACATGGAAAGCTCTAAAATATGAAACCGAGGAAAAGTACAAAGAAATGGAAATTTAAAAAATATATATATATATATGTCAAAGGTGAGAAGACAATATGTCAGAATACATATATCACACAAAGTGATCTACAGATTGAATACAATCTCCAACAAAATCCCAATGTTATTTTTTACAGAATTAGGAATGCTGCTGCTGCTGCTGCTGCTAAGTCGCTTCAGTCGTGTCCAACTCTGTGTGGCCCTATAGATGACAGCCCAACAGGCTCCGCCATCCCTGGGATTCTCCAGGCAAGAACACTGGAGTGGGTTGCCATCTCCTTCTCCAACGCATGAAAGTGAAAGTGAAGTTGCTCAGTTCAGTTCAGCTCAGTCGCTCAGTCGTATCCGACTCTTTGCGACCCCATGAATCACAGCATGCCAGGGCTCCATGTCCATCACCAACTCCCGGAGGTCACTCAGACTCACGTCCATCGAGTCTGTGATGCCATCCAGCCATCTCATCCTCTGTCATCCCCTTCTCCTCCTGCCCACAATCCCTCCCAGCATCAGAGTCTTTTCCAATGAGTCAACTCTTCGCATCATGTGGCCAAAGTACTGGAGTTTTAGCTTTAGCATCATTTCTTCCAAAGAAATCCCAGGGTTGATCTCCTTCAGAATGGACTGGTTGGATCTCCTTGCAGTCCAAGAACTCTCAAGAGACTTTTCCAACACCACAGTTCAAAAGCATCAATTCTTTGGCGCTCTGCCTTCTTCACAGTCCAACTCTCACATCCATACTTGACCACAGGAAAAACCATAGCCTTGACTAGACGGACCTTGTGGGCAAAGTAATGTCTCTGCTTTTCAATATACTATCTAGGTTGGTCATAACTTTTCTTCCAAGGAGTAAGCGTCTTTTTAATTTCATGGCTGCAATCACCATCTGCAGTGATTTCGGAGCCCAAATATAAACAAGTATGACACTGTTTCACTGTTTCCCCATCTATTTCCCATGAAGTGATGGGACCACATTCCATGATCTTCGTTTTCTGAATGTTGAGCTTTAAGCCAACTTTTTCAATCTCCTCTTTCACTTTCATCAAGAGGCTTTTAGTTCGTCTTCACTTTCTGCCATAAGGGTGGTGTCATCTGCATATCTGAGGTTATTGATATTTCTCCCGTCAATCTTGATTCCAGCCTGTGTTTCTTCCAACCCAGCGTTTCTCATGATGTACTTCTGCATATAAGTTAAATAAGCAGGGGTGACAATATACAGCCTTGACGTACTCCTTTGCCTATTTGGAACCAGTCTGTTGTTCCATGGCCAGTTCTAACTGTTGCTTCCTCACCTGCATACAGGTTTTCTCAAGAGGCAGGTCAGGTGGTCTGGTATTCCCATCTCTTTTCAGAATTTTCCACAGTTTATTGTGATCCACACAGTCAAAAAGCTTTTGCAAAGTCAATAAAGCAGAAATAGATGTTTTTTCTGGAATTCTCTTGCTTTCTCTGTGAT
>NW_017218457.1:0-11905 GCF_001704415.2 Capra hircus | reverse complement strand
AGCATCGTCGGGAGAGGAATCCCGAGAGGCCCCGAGCAACTCGTATGGGGACTGGCCTTCTTGAGGCCACTGGAGCGGGTCCCAGAGGTTCCATTCGTAAGTCGAGAGCACCGGCCACAACTCGAGAAAATCCAGGAGATTCTCTCCCTCCAGGCGAGATGAGGCCATTTCCGCTGAGGCGTCTCGAGGCTAATCACACCTAACCTCTGGAACTTCCAAAGGGTCCTTCACACCCTTGCTGCAACTCAAGAACTTCCCCGACATACCTGTCTCCACTTGACAGGAAGCACGAGAGTTCCCCCACATCCAGAGGAGCCCCGTTTCCGCCTGCTAGCTCGAGAGAGGATCCTTTCCCTGCGTGGTCGGGAAAGAATTCCCGGCATTCCCGTCGCATCTCAAGAGGAGGCGCTCTCCACAGGAAAGGCGAGAGGAACTCCAGGGCTCTGCCACCATTCCCAGAGTCCCCCAGATGTTTCAGTCCATTCCAGGGAAATCTTTTTTCCCTGCACTGCCTCGACTTTCAAGCCGAGGATCGACTTACAACACGGTGAAACGTGGGACAGCCCTGTGGGAAGCCTCGTCGGAAAGCCTCGTGGGAAAGCCTCGAGGGAAAGCCACAGATCCCTTGATCCACGCGAAAGGAATGCGCGACACTGCTGCTACAGATCGGGAGGAAAGCGCACGTGCAGGCCCCCACTCGAGACGAGGATTGACTCCCTGGGGAGACGCCAGAAGTTCCCCAAGATCCATGTCACCACTGGAGAGGAATCCTCAAGGTTCCGGAACCGACACCACACAAGGTCTTAGGCCGCAGCATCAACGGGAGAGGAATTCCGAGAGGCCCCGAGCACCTCGCATGGGGACTGGCCTTTCCTGAGGCCACCAGAGCGGTCCCTGAGGTCCCCGTCGTAAGTCGAGAGCACCTCCTGCAACTCGAGAAAATCCAGGAGGTTCTCCCCTCCAGGCGAGATGAGGCCCATTTCCTCTGAGGCGTTCTCGAGGCTAATCACATCTAACCTCTGGAACTTCCAAAGGGTCCTTCACACCTTTGCTGCATCTCAAGAAGTTCCCGGACATACCCGTCTCCACTCGAGAGGAAGCACGAGATCCCACCACATCCAGAGGAGTCCCGTTTCTGTCTCCTAGTCGAGAGGAGGGATCCTTTCCCTCCGTGGTCAGGAAAGAATTCCCTGTGTTCCCGTCGAATGTCAAGAGGAGGCGCTCTCCCACAGGAAAGGGCGAGAGGAACTCCAGGGTCTTGCCACCATTCCAGAGTCCCCCAGATGTCTCAGTCCATTCCAGGGAAACCTCTTTTCCCTGCACTGCCTCGACTTTTCAAGCCGAGGATCGACTCACACCACGGTGGCACATGGGACAACCTTGTGGGAAAGCCTCGTGGGAAAGCCTCGTGGGAAAGCCTCGTGGGAAAGCCTCGTGCGAAAGCCTCGTGGGAAAGCCTCGTGGGAAAGCCTCATGGAAAAGCCTCGAGGGAAAAGCCACAGATCCCTTCACATCTGGGAAGGGAAGCGTGACACTGGTGCTACAGCTCCGGGAGGAAAGTGCACGTGCATGCCCCCACTAGAGACGAGGACTGACTCCCCTGGGAAGACTCCAAAAGTACCCCAAGATCCATGTCAGCACTGGAGAGGAATCGTCAGGTTCGGGCACCGAATCCACACAAGGCCTTAGGCCCGGCATCGACGGGAGAGGAATCCGAGAGGCCCCGAGCAACTCGCATGGGGACTGGCCTTTCCTGAGGCCACCAAAGCGGGTCCCTGAGGTCCCCGTCCTAAGTTGAGAGCTCGTACCGCAACTCGAGAAAATCCAGGAGGTTCTCCCTCCAGGCCAGATGAGGCCCACTTAAGTTGAGGCGTCTCAAGGCTAATCACACCTAACCTCTGAGACTTCCAGAGGGTCCTTCACAACCTTGCCGCAACACAAGAAGTTCCCCGACATACCCGTCTCCACTCGAGAGGAAGCCTAAGAGTCCCGCCCACATCCAGAGGAGCCCCGTTTCCGCCTCCTAGCTCGAGAGGAGGGATCCTTTCCCTGTGTGTTCGGGAAAGAATTCCCGGCGTTCCCGTCGTATCTCAAGAGGAGGCCCTCTCCACAGGAAAGGCGAGAGGAACTCCATGGTCCTGCCACCATTCCAGAGTCCCTCAGATATCTCAGTCCATTCCATGGAAACCTGTTTTCCCTGCACTGCCTCGATTTTCAAGCCGAGTATCGACTCACACCACGGTGGCACATGGGACAGCCCTGTGGGAAAGCCTCCCGTGAAATCCTCGAGGGAAAGCCACAGATCCCTTGATCCACGCGAAGGGAAGCGTGACACTGCTGCTACAACTCGGGAGGAAAGCGCACGTGCATGCCCCCAGTCGGTACGAGGAATGACTCCCCTGGGAAGACTCCAGAAGTACCCAAGATCCATGTCAGCACTGGAGAGGAAACCTCAGGTTCCGCCACCGACTCCACACAAGTTCTTAAGCCCTGGCATCGACCGGAGAGGAATCCCGAGAGGCCCCGAGCAACTCGCATGGGGACTGGCCGTTCCAGAGGCCACCAGAGCGGGTCCCTGAGGAACCCTTCGCAAGTCGAGAGCACCTGCCGCAACTCGAGAAAATCCAGGAGGTTCTCCCCTCCAGGCGAGATGAGGCCCATTTCCGATGAGGCGTCTCGAGGCTAATCACACCTAACCTCTGGAACTTTTAAAGGGTCCTTCTCACCCTTGCTGCAACTCAAGAAGTTCCCCAACATACCCGTCTCCACCCGAGAGGAAGCACGAGAGTCCCGCCCATATCCAGAGAAGCCCTGTTTCCGGCTCCTAGCTCGAGAGGAGGGATCCTTTCCCTGCGTAGTTGGGAAAGAATTCCCGGAGTTCCCATGGCATCTCAAGAGGAGGCGCTCTCCAAAGGAAAGGCGAGAGGAACTCCAGGGACATGCCACCATTCGCAGAGTCCCCCAGATGTCTCACTCCATTCCAGGGAAACCTGTATTCCCCGCACTGCCTCGACTTTCAAGCCGAGGATCGACTCACACCACGGTGGCACGTGGGATAGCCATGTGGGAAAGCCTCGTGGGAAAGCTTCGTGGGAAAGCCTCGAGGGAAAGCCACAGATCCCTTGATCCACGCGAAGGTAAGCGTGACACTGCTGGCTAAAGCTCCGGAGGAAAGCGCATGTGCATGCCCCCACTCGAGTAGAGGACTGACTGTCCTGGGGTGACTCCAGAAGTACCCAAAGATCCATGTCAGCACTGGAGAGGAATCCTCAGGTCCGGCACCGACTCCACAGAAGGTCTTTAGGCCCGGGCATCTACGGGAGAGGAATCCCGAGAGGCCCAAGAGCAACTCGCATGGGGACTGGCCTTTCCTGAGGCCACCAGAGCGGGTCCCTGAGGTCCCCATCATAAGTCGAGAGCACCTGCCGCAACTCGAGAAAATCCAGGAGGTTCTCCCCTCCAGGCGAGATGAGGCCCATTTCCGCTGAGGCTTCTCGAGGCTAATCACATCTAATATCTGGAACTTCCAAAGGGTCCTTCACACCCTTGCTGCAACTCAAGAAGTTCCCCGACATACCCGTCTCCACTCGAGAGGAAGCACGAGTCCGGCCCAAATCCAGAGGAGCCCTGTTTCCGCCTCCTAGCTCGAGAGGAGGGATCCTTTCCCTGGTGGTCGGGAAAGAATTCCCGGCGTTCCCAACGCATCTCAAGAGGAGGCGCTCTCCACAGGAAAAGCAAGAGGAACTCCAGTGTCGTGCCACCATTCCCAGAGTCCCCCAGATGTCTCAGTCCATTCCAGGGAAACCTGTTTTCCCTGCACTGCCTCGACTTTTAAACCGAGGATCCACTCACACCACAGTGGCACGTGGGACAGCCCTGTGGGAAAGCCTCGTGGGAAAGCCTCGAGGGAAAGACACAGATCCCTTGATCCACGCGAAGGGAAGCACGACCCTGCTGCTACAGCTGGAGAGGGAATCGCACGTGCATGCCCCCACTCGAGACGAGGACTGACTGCCCTGGGGAGACTCCCAGAAGTACCTCAAGATCCACGTCTGCACTGGAGAGGAATCCTCAGGTTCCGACACTGAGTCCACACAAGGTCTTAGGCGCCAGCATCGACGGGAGAGGAATCCCAAGAAGCCCCCGAACAACTCGCATGGGGACTGGCCTTTCCTGAGGCCACCAGAGCGGGTCCCTGAGGTCCCCGTCGTAAGTCGAGAGCACCTGCCGCAACTCGAGAAAATCCAGGAGGTTCTCCCCTCCAGGCGAGATGAGGCCCATTTCCGCTGAACCGTATCGAGGCTAATCACACCTAACCTCTGGAACTTCCAAAGGGTCCTTCACACCCTTGCTGCAACTCAAGAAGTTCCCCGACATACCCGTCTCCACTCAAAGAGGAAGCACGAGAGTCCGCCCACATCCAGAGGAGCCCTGTTTCCGCCTCATAGCTCGAGAGGATTGATCCTTTCCCTGGTGGTCGGGAAGAATTCCCGGCGTCCCCAACGCATCTCAAGAGGAGGCGCTCTCCACAGGAAAAGCAAAAGGAACTCCAGGGTCGTGCCACCATTTCCAGAGTCCCCCAGATGTCTTCAGTCCTTTCCAGGGAAACCTGTATTCCCTGCACTGGCCTCGACTTTCAAGCCGAGGATCGACTTACACCTCAGTGGCACGTGGGACACCCCTGTGGGAAAGCCTCGTGGGAAAGCCTCGAGGGAAAGCCACAGATCCCTTGATACACGCGAAGGGAAACGTGACACTGCTGCTACAGCTCGGGAGGAAAGCGCACGTGCATGGCCCCACTCGAGACGAGGACTGACTCCCCTGGGGAGACTCCAGAAAGTACCCCAAGATCCATGTAAGCACTGGAGAGGAATCCTCAGGTTCCGGCACTGATTCCACACAAGGTCTTAGGCCCCGGCATCTACGGGAGAGGAATCCGGAGAGGCCCCAGAGCAACTCGCATGGGGACTGGACTTTCGTGAGGCCAACAGAGCGGGTCCCTGAGGTCCCCATCGTAAGTAGAGAGCACGTGCCGCAACTCGAGAAAATCCAGGAGATTCTCCCCTCCAGGCGAGATGAGGCCCATTTAAGTTGAGCCGTCTCTAGGCTAATCACACCTAAACTCTGGAACTTCAAAGGGTCCTTCACACCCTTGCTGCAACTCAAGAAGTTCCCCGACATACCCGTCTCCACTCGAGAGGAAGCACGAGAGTCCCGCCCTTATCCAGAGGAGCCCTGTTTCCTCCTCCAAGATCGAGAGGAGGGATCCTTTCCCTGCGTGGTCGGGAAAGAATTCCCGGCGTTCCCGTCGCATCTCAAGTGGAGGCGCTCTCCACAGGAAAGACGAGAGGAACTCCAGGGTCGTGCCACATTCCAGAGTCCCCCAGATGTCTCAGTCCATTCCAGGGAAACCTGTTTTCCCTGCACTGCCTCGACTTTCAAGCCGAGGATCGACTCAAACCACGGTGGCACGTGGGACAGCCCTGTGGGAAAGTCTCGTGGGAAAGCCTCTTGGGAAAGCCTCGAGGGAAAGCCTCGAGGAAAAGCCACAGGTCCCTTGATCCACGCGAAAGGAAGCGCGACACTGCTGCTACAGCTCAGAAGGAAAGCGCACGTGCATGCCCCCACTCGAGACGAGGACTGACTCCCCTGGGGAGACTCCAGAAGTACCCCAAGATCCATGTCAGCACTGGAGAGGAAACCTCAGGTTTCGGCACCGGGTCCACACAAGGTCTTAGGCCCTGGCATCGATGGAGAGGAATTCCGAAAGGCCCCTGAGCAACTCGCCATGGGTACTGGCCTTTCCTGAGGCCACCAGAGCGGGTCCCTGAGGTCCCCGTCCTAAGTCGAGAGCACCTGCCGCAACTCGAAAAAATCCAGGAGGTTCTCCCCTCCAGGCGAGATGAGGCCCTTTTCCGATGAGACGTCTCGGAGTCTAATCACACCTAAACTCTGGAACTTCGAAAGGGTCCTTCACACCCTTGCTGCAACTCAAGAAGTTCCCCGACATACCTGTCTCCACTCGAGAGGAAGCACGAGAGTCCAGCCAACATTCAGATGAGCCGTGTTTCCGCCTCCTAGCTCGAGAGGGGGGATCATTTCCCTGCGTGTCCGGAAAGAATTCCCGGCGTTCCCGTCGCATCTCAAGAGGAGGCGCTCTAAACAGTAAAGGTGAGAGGAACTCCAGGTCGTGCCACCATTCCCAGAGTCCCCCGGATATCTCAGTCCATTCCAGGGAAACCTCTTTTCCCTGCACTGCCACGACTTTCAAGCCGAGGATCGACTCACACCACGGTGGCTAGTGGGACAGCCCTGCGGGAAAGCCTTGCGGGAAAGCCTCGTGGGAAAGCCTCGAGGGAAAGCCACAGATCCCTTGATCCAAGCGAAGGGAAGCGTGACACTGCTGCTACAGCACGGGAGTAAAGCGCAAGTGCAAGCCCCCACTCGAGACGAGGACTGACTCCCCTGGGGAGACACCAGAAATACCCCAAGATCCATGTCAGCACCGGAGAGGAATCCTCAGGTTCCGACAGCGACTCCACACAAGATCTTAGGCCCCGGCATGGACGGGAGAGGAATCCTGAGATGACCCGAGCAACTCGCTGGGGACTGGCCTTTCCTGAGGCCACTAGAGCGGGTCCCTGAGGTCCCCTTCGTAAGTTGAGAGCACCTGCCACAACTCGAGAAAATCCAGGAGGTTCTCCCCTCCAGGCGAGATGAGGCCGATTTCCGCTGAGGCGTCTCGAGGCTAATCACAGCTAACCTCTGGAACTTAAAAAGGGTCCTTCACACCCTTGGTGCAACTCAAGAAGTTCCCCGATATATCCGTCTCCACTCTAGAGGAATCACGAGAGTCCCTCCCTCATCCAGAGGAGCTCCGTTTCCGCCTCCTAGCTCGAGAGGAGGGATCTTTCCCTGCGTGGTCGGCAAAGAATTCCCGGAGTTCCCGTCGCATCTCAAGAGGAGGCACTCTCCACAGGAAAGGCGAGAGGATCTCCAGGGTCGTGCCACCATTCACAGTGTCCCCCAGAATGTCTCAGTCCATTCCAGGGAAACCTGTTTTCCCTGCTCTACCTTGACTTTCAAGCCGAGGACCGACTCACCACAGTGGCACTTGGGAAGGCCTGTGGGAAAGCCTGGTGGCGAAAGCCACAGATCCCTTGATCCAGCGAAGGGAAGCGTGACACTGCTGCTACAGCTCGGGACGAAAGCGCACGTGCATGCCCCACTCGCGACGAAGACTGACTCCCCTGGGTAGACTCCAGAAGTCCCCAAGATCCATGTCAGCACTGGAGAGGAATCCTCAGGTTCCGGCACCGACTCCACACAAGGTCTTATGCCAGGGTCCAGCCCCGGTGGATCCAGGGAATTCGAAGTGTGGACGGCGTTGGCGTGGAAAGACTTGTTTATTTATTAATGTAAGATTAGATTAGGAAACTATAGTGTAGTAAGAAGATTAAGTGGAGGAAGAGGGCTGAATAGCTTGGTTTACGCGGAAGGCCAATAAAATTCCAGACAAGGAATTTGCACCACCTACCTTGGGCCACCGGCGCCGCTTGAATATCTAAGGGTGCCTCGCCTTAAGCTCCCTTTCGTGCGGGTCTTAACAGCCAGGGCAAGTAAGTAGACCTGGCGAGCCTCCGCACTCCAGGTGGAGATTCAGCCTGAAGTTAAAGTAAAGAGCAGAGAGAAGGAAAGGTAGAGAAGAAGAAAGAGAGAGAAAGACTCGGGGGGAGCCAGAGTCCCAAGAAACCAGGCTGAGAGACTAGTTCGAGAAGCTGGTCCGAGAAACTGGCCCCCGGCCCCTGGCCTCCTCCTTTATTGTTCAGAAGGCCTTTTATACTTTTGATAAAACATGGAGATCAATGGATAACACAAAATTATGTAGCGTTCACACCCAGATTCTTTCTGTATATCATTTTCTATACAAAAGGTCTCAGGTGATTTACATTATCTTCTGGCCAAGAGGCTTGTTAACACTTTTTGGCTCTCTTCCTTAATGAATGTTAATTTTGTTTCCCCTGAAGTGTTTTTCTTTAATCTGCATCTCCGTAAATCATTAAAGTTACATCTCTATAGAACAAAGGTGCAGTGGGTTATAACAAAGAAGGTACTTAACTCAAAGATCTAATGTTGCTAATACCAGGTCTACTACTTGTTTTTCTATATACCAACTATATCTAAAAATAAAGGATATGAAAATTTGGCAGCAAGCATTGACCCAAAAAAATGAAACTTTTAATCAGTCCTATTCTAAAGAATTTGACTCCTCGGAAGCTCCTGCATTCCTAGGATGTTTTAAGCTTCCTGAGCCTCCTGCGGTCAGGAGGCCTCAAACAATCACAAGCGCAGCTGTACGAGTCCTACAGGCAGGCTAGAAAGCCATCAGAGGGTTTTTGGACTGAAACAGTCTTTCAAATGCAGAAGACTAATGCCCTGAATTGACTTTTTCCAGAAAAGGTCAGAAGAGTGAAAAAGCAGAGCACAAAAACCGGCAGATTTTTGTTGGGTACATGCTTAAAAATTTCCAGAGGGGTCCCTGAAGTCTGAGCACGCCTTGCTTATGTCAGCTTCCTTCCTCATAACCTTGTCACGGGCGGGCTTCCTCACACTGGCTCCCGGCAGTCTTAGGCCCCGGCTTCGACAGGAGAGGAATCCCGAGAGGCCCCGAGCAACTCGCATGCGGACTGGCCTTTCCTGAGGCCACCAGCGGGTCCCTGAGGTCCCCGTCGTAAGTCGAGAGCACCTGCCGCAACTCGAGAAAATCCAGGAGGTTCTCCCCTCCAGGCGAGATGAGGCCCATTTCCACTGAACCGTATCGAGGCTAATCACACCTAACCTCTGGAACTTCCAAAGGGTCCTTCACACCCTTGCTGCAACTCAAGAAGTTCCCCGACATACCCGTCTCCACTCGAGAGGAAGCACGAGAGTCCCGCCCACATCCAGAGGAGCCCCATTTCCGCCTCCTAGCTCGAGAGAGGGATCCTTTCCCTGCGTGGTCGGGAAAGAATTCCCGTTCCCGTCGCATCTCAAGAGGAGGCGCTCTCCACAGGAAAGTCGAGAGGAACTCCAGGGTCGTGCCACCATTTCCAGAGTGCCCCAGATGTCTCAGTCCATTCCAGGGAAACATGTTTTCCCTGCACTGCCTCGACTTTCAGGCGGAGGATCGACTCACACCTCGGTGGCACGTGGGACAGCCTGTGGAAAGCCCGTGTCGTGGAAAGCCTCGTGGGAAAGCCGCCTCGTGGAAAGCCTCCTGGAAATCCTCCAGGGAAAGCCCCTGATCCCTTGATCCTCGCAAAGGGAAGTGTGACACTGCTGCTACAGCTCGAGAGGAAAGCGCACGTGCATATCCCCACGAGACGAAGACTGACTCCCCTGGGGAGACTTCAGAAGTACCCCAAGATCCATGTCAGCACTGGAGAGGAATCCTCATGTTCCTGCACCGACTCCACACAGGTCTTAGGCCTCGGCATCGATGGGAGGGGAATCCCGAGAGTTCCCGAGCAACTCGCATGGGGACTGGCCTTTCCTGAGGCCACCTGAGCGGTTCGCAGAGTTCCCCGTCGTAAGTCGAGACCACCTGCCTCAACTCGAGAAAATCCATGAAGTTCTCCCCTCCAAGCGAGATGAGGCCCATTTCCGCTGAGGCTTCTCGAGTCTAATCACACCTAACCTCTGGAACTTCCAAAGGGTCCTTCACACCCTTGCTGCAACTCAAAAAGTTCCCCGACTTACCCGTCTCCACTCGAGAGGAAGCACGAGAGTCCCGCCACATCCAGAGTAGACCCGTCTCTGCCTCCTAGCTCGAGAGGAGGGATCCTTTCCCTGCTTGGTCGGGAAAGAATTCCCAGTGTTCCCGTCGCAACTCAAGAGGAGGCGCTCTCCACAGGAAAGGCAAGAAGAACTCCAGCGTCGTGCCACCATTCCCAGAGTCCCCAGATGTCAAGTCGATTCCAGACAAAACTGTTTTCCCAGCACTGCCTCGACTTTCAAGCCGAGATCGACTCACACCACGGTGGCACGTGGGACCCTGTGGGAAAGCCTCCTGGGATAACCTGGGAAAGCCTCGTGGGAAGGCTCGTGGGAAAGCCTCGAGGGAAAGCCACAGATCCCTTGATCCACGCGAAGGGAAGCTCGACACTGCTCTCCAGCTCGGGGGAAAGCACGTGCATGACACCATTCGAGACGAGACTGACTCCCCTGGGGAGACTCCAGAAGTACCCCAAGATCCATGTCAGCAGTGTAGAGGAATCCTCAGGTTCCGCACCCACTTGACACAAGATCTTAGGCCCCAGCACCGACGGGAGAGGAATCCCGAGTGGCCCCCGAGCAACTCGCATGGGGACTGGCCTTTCCTGAGGCCACCAGAGCGGGTCCCTGAGGTCCCCGCCGTAAGTCAAGAGAACCTGCCGCAACTCGAGAAAATCCAGGAGGTTCTCCCCTCCAGGCGAGATGAGGCCCATTTCCGCTGAGGAGTCTCCAGGCAAATCACACCTAACATCTGGAACTTCCAAAGGGTCCTTCACACCCTGGCTGCAACTCAAGAAGTTCCCCGACATACCCGTCTCCACTCGAGAGGAAGCACGAGAGTCTCGCCCACATCCAGAGGAGCCCCGTTTCCGCCTCCTAGCTCGAGAGGAGGATCCATTTCCTGCGTGGTTGGGAAAGAATTCCCGGCGTTCCGTCGCATCTCAAGAGGAGGGCTCTCCGCAGGAAAGGCGAGAGGAACTCCAGGGTCGTGCCACCATTCCCAGAGTCCCCCAGATGTCTCAGTCCATTCCAGGGAAACCTGTTTTCCCTGCACTGCCTCGACTTTCAAGCCGAGGATCGACTCACACCACGGTGGCACGTGGGACAGCCCTGTGGGAAAGCCTCGTGGAATGACTCGAGGGAAAGCCACAGATCCCTTGATGCATGCGTAGGGAAGCGTGACACTGCTGCTACAGCTCGGAGGAAATCGCACGTGCATGCCTCCACTCGAGATGAGGACTGACTCCCCGGGGAGACTCAGGAAGTACCCCCAAGATCCATGTCAGCACTGGAGAGGAATCCTCAGGTTCCGGCACCGACTCCACTCAAGGTCTTATGCCGGGTCCAGCCCCGGTGGATCCAGGGAATTTGAAGGGTGGACGGCGTTGGCGTGAAAAGTCTTGTTTATTTATTAATGTAAGATTAGATTAGGAAACTATAGTGTAGTAAGAAGATTAAGTGGAGGAAGAGGGCTGAATAGCTTGGTTTACGCGGACGGCCAATAAAATTCCAGACAAGGAATTTGCACCACCTACGTTGGGCCACCAGCGGCCCGCTTGAATATCTAAGGGTGCCTCGCCTTAAGCTCCCTTTCGTGCGGGTCTTAACAGCCAGGGCAAGTAAGTAGACCTGGCAAGCCTCCACTCCAGGTGGAGATTCAGCCTGAAGTTAAAGTAAAGAGCAGTGAGAAGAAAGGTAGAGAAGAAGAAAGAGAAGAGAAAGAACACGGGGGAGCCAGAGTCTAAAGAAACCAGGCTGAGAGACTAGTTCGAGAAGCTGGTCCGAGAAATTGGCCCCCGCCCCTGGCCTCCTCCTTTATTGTTCAGAAGGCCTTTTATACTTTTGATAAAACATGGAGATCAATGGATAACACAAAATTATGTAGTGTTCGCAACCCAGATTCTTTCTGTATATCATTTTGTATACAAAAGGTCTCAGGTGATTTACATTATCTTTTGGCCAAGAGGCTTGTTAACACTTTTTGGCTCTCTTCCTTAATGAATGTTAATTTTGTTTCCCCTGAAGTGTTTTTCTTTAATCTGCATCTCCTTAAAGCATTAAAGTTACATCTCTATATAGAACAAAGGTGCAGTGGGGTTATAACAAAGAAGGTACTTAACTCAAAGATCTAATGTTGCTAATACCAGGTCTA
>NW_017218456.1:0-11906 GCF_001704415.2 Capra hircus | reverse complement strand
CACTTGCAGAGGAATCCTCAGGTTCCGGCACCGACTCCACACAAGGTCTTAAGCCCCGCATCGATGGTAGAGGAATCCGAGAGGCCCCTAGCAACTCGCATGTGGACTGGCCTTTCCTGAGGCCACCAGAGCGGGTCCCTGAGGTCCCGTCGTAAGTCGAGAGCACCTGCCGCAACTCGAGAAAATCCAGGAGGTTCTCCCCTCCAGGCGAGATGAAGCCCATTTCCGCTGAAGCGTCTGGAGGCTAATCACACCTAACCTCTGGAACTTCCAAAGGGTCCTTCACACCCTTGCTGCAACTCAAGAAGTTCCCCGACATACCCGTCTCCTCTCGATAGGAAGCACGAGGGTCCCGCCCACATCCAGAGGAGCCCCTTTCCGCCTCGTAGCTCGAGATGTGGGATCCTTTCCCTGCTTCGTCGGAAAGAATTCCCGGCGTTCCCGTCGCATCTCAAGTGGAGGCGCTCTCCACAGGAAATGCGAGAGGAACTCCAGAGTCGTGCCACCATTCCAAGAGTCCCCTAGAGTCTCAGTCCATTCCAGAGGAACCTGTTTTCCCTGCACTGCCTCGACTTTCACGCCGAGGTTCGACTCACACCTCGGCGGCATGTGGGACAGCCCTCTGGGATAGCCTCGTGGTAAAGCCTGGAGGAAAAGCCACAGATCACTTGATCCACGCGACCGGAAGTGTGACACTGCTGCTACAGCTCGGGAGGAAAGCGCACGTGCATGCCCCATTCGAGACGAAGACTGACTTCCCTGGGGGGCTCCAGAAGTACCCCAAGATCCATGTCAGCACTGTAGAGGAATCCTCAGGTTCCTGCCCCAACTCCTCACAAGGTCTTTTTTTTTTTCTTTCCTTTTTACTCTTTTCTTTGCATTTATTTAAACACAGTTCTCAAAACTTTTGAGTGAAATTGGGCCTCCTTTGGTAAGCAAAGAACCTGAAAGTAGTATTTAAAAAACGAACAGGCAAAGTCTTCAGATCATCCACAACACAGGTGTAGTGTTCCCTTCTTTTTTCTCAAAACTCTGGAAAGCACCCAGTTTTTCCATATAGTCTTAAAAGCTAGAAGAACAAGAGAACATTTGTGGTGGAATATTATTTTCACTTGCTGATTACTAATTGAAATACCATTATCCCCTTCTAACAGCTTTAAGAAATAGCCTTTTTAAGGCATACATTGTGCAACTCATCTTATTCCCCTGCTATGTATAATACAGATTACATAAAGGCTGTCAAAGTCACATTTATATAAGAATTAAGCATTTGCTGTATTGAAAGATCTTTAGTTTTTAACACTAGCAGTATAGAGTTACAGAGCGTAATTTTTATCACTTAACTGCAGGTATATTAAGTATGGTATGTTTCATGGACTCGAGGAAAACGGGCATTTTTTTCTTTAATTTACTACTGGACAATCCTAATCAGAACAGATTCTCCCTAAGCATTGATATGTTAGAAAGAAAAGTAAAAACCAAACGTTATTGTTGCTTTTTGCCATTTGGTAGCATTTTACACACAGGCTTCAATCTTCAGAATACCCCTGTATTCAGTTAGAAAAACCATTTAAAATGAAGTTCTGGTACAATAGAAACTTCTCAGCAGTCAAAATTTTAGACTGTAAAAAAATGCATGTAAAACATACTTTTCTTGAAAACACTTAACTTTGAACAAAGCACCGAACTACACAAATGGCAGAATGAAACAGCATTTCAACTCCACCAAAAAGTAGTCATCATAAAGGTGTAAAAAGTCACCTAACTTCACCAGGCACTGTTCACTTTTTAAACAGGAGGACAATAAAAAATATTGTCCACAAACAATATCCCAACTCTAGGGCAGGTTTCCAGAAAGTCTTCATCTTCATGCTTTAATAGCGACGAGGTGAGTATGATTGAGATCTGGAACGTGATCTGTATCCTCCACGACTATAGTAGGGAGAAGGTGACCGTCTTCTGTATTTCTGATCCCTGTCTTGAGCAGCTCTCCATCCTCCTCCTCCTCCTCCTCCTCCTCTGTACGATCTGCTGTAATAGTCCCGATCATCATAGCCTCGATCATATCCTCTGTCATAGTAATCCTCGACGGGCGTGCAGCTGCCATAGGTAGGTCTCCCCATGTAAATTCCTGCTGTTGGAGTATGTGGTCTTTTCGTTATGGAGAAGTCAACTCTGATCCTACATCCATCAAGCTCCATTCCATTGGCACACCTCTTTTGCTTCCTTGGCATCATTCTACATTTTCAAAGTATACAAAGGCAAATCCTCTTGAACGTCTAGACTGCTGGTCATATACAAATAGATACATCAGCAATTGGGCCATATTTAGAGAACATTTCTCTTAGATCTCTTTCTGTAGTATACAAGCTCAATCCAAATACTCCAAGACAACAGTTAGGGATCAGGATTTGCCCGATTCCCTAACATGACGCCAGCGAGTAAGACATGGGAGAATGACTGTGGCTATGCCGTCTTCGATAATCTCTGCCTGTAAGATCTGCTACGAGATCTTCTATGGGACCGGGACCGAGATCGTGACCTTGTATAATGCCTCCGAGAACTTCTTCTGGATCTAGACCTAGATTCCGATCTGGACCTGGACTTTGATCTGGAACGCCTGGAATCTTCCTTGGAGCGAGACCTTGCAGGGGTATGACTTGCAGATTTCCCAGATCCATGAGCACTTCCGCTTCTGGAAGCAGAACGGGATTCCCCCTCGCCGTAGTTCTCCTCGCCGCTGTCGCTCATGACTTTCACTGCTGTCGCCGCTCGATGTGCTTCAATCGAAGCTGCCAACCTCTCGCACCTTCAGTGTAGAGGCTCCGCCGCAGCCTCACACCACACACCGGTGCCCCAGGCACTGAGAACCGAAACGCTCCGCGTCGCCTCCGCTCGGGCTCTCCACACAAGGTCTTAGGCCCCGGCATCGACGTGAGAGGAATCCTGAGAGGCCCCTAGCAACTCCCATGGGCACTGGCCTTTTCTGAGGCCACAGGAGCGGGTCCCTGAGGTCCCCATCCTAAGACGAGAGCACCTGCTCCAACTCAAGATAATCCAGGAGGTTCTCCCCTCCAGGCGAGATGAGGCCCATTTCCCCTGAGGCATCTCGAGGCTAATCACACCTAACCTCTGGAACTTCCAAAGGGTCTTTGACACCCCTGCTGCAAGTCAAGAAGATCACCGACATACCCGTCTCCACTCGAGATGAAGCACGAGGGTCCCGCCCACATCCAGAGGAGCCCCGTTTCCGCCTCGTATCTAGAGAGGAGGGATCCTTTCCCTGCGTGGTCGGGAAAAGAATTCCTGGCGTTCCCGTCGCATCTCAAGAGGAAGTGCTCTCCACAGGAAAGGCCAGAGGAACTCCAGGGTCGTGCCACCATTCCAAGAGTTCCCCAGATGTCTCAGTCCATTCCAGAGGAACCTGTTTTCCCTGCACTGCCACGACTTTCACGCCGAGGATCGTCTCACACCAAGGTGGCATGTGGGACAGCCCTGTGGGAAAGCCTCATGGGAAAGCCTAGAGGGAAAGCCACAGATCCCTTGATCCACGCGACGGGAAGCGTGACACTGCTGCTACCACTCGGGAGGAAAGCGCACGTGCATGCCCCCACTCGAGACGAGGACTGACTCCCCTGGGGAGACTCCAGAAGTACCACAAGATCCATGTCAGCACTGGAGAGGAATCTTCAGGTTCCAGCCCCGACTTCACACAAGGTCTTAGGCCCCGGCATCGACAGGAGAGGAATCCTGAGAGGCCCCCTAGAAACTTGAATGGGGACTGGCCTTTCCTGAGGCCACCAGAGCTGGCCCCTGAGGTCCCCGTCGTAAGTCGAGAGCACCTGCCGCAACTCGAGAAAATCCAGGAGGTTCTCCCCTCCAGGCGAGATGAGGCCCATTTCCACTGAGGTGTCTCGAGGCTAATCACACCTAACCTCTGGAACTTCCAAAAGGTACTTTACACCCTTGCTGCAACTCAAGAAGTTCCCCGACATACCCGTCTCCACTCGAGAATAAGCAAGATGGTCCCCCCCACATCCACAGGAGGCGCGTTTCCGCCTCGTCGCTCGAGATGAGGGATCCTTTCCTTCCGGGGGCCAGCGTGAGGAATTCCGCCTATGGCAAAGGTCATGAGGAAGGAGGCTTGGCATGCCAAAGGCGTGATCAAGCCTCAGGTAACCCCCTGTTCCCGAGCATCGAACCCCAAAACCAGAGTCTGTTTTATGCTCTCACCTACACTTCTGACTTTACGGGGGCTCTTCCCCATAACTGTTTCTCTCGGAGAAGAAGTAAACGTGCAGCTTCAAGGCAATAAATATTCTTGGGCATGACAAGAGTGTTTCAGCTTGCCGACTCCTCTGAAGGTTATCTAGCCCACCTTTATAGGTTTGTCCGGCCACATGTGATTGTTTACAGCCTCCCAACCTGAGAGGCATGAGATGTTTTAGACTTACTAAAGGCAAATTATTTTGGGGAGTTAGAAATTATTAGTATAGTTGGTTAGGAATTATATTGGTGAAGGGTTCTTCATTTGTTGTGTCAAATATTGCTGCTAATTCCCTGCTCTGGGTGGGACAAGGATATTTTAGGTCAAACCACTCTGGTGACAGACCAGCTTGTGTGACAGGATTATCCATACTGCTGCCACTAGGCACAAGATTGTTTACTACCTCTCAACTGTAAACAGCACAGAGAGTTTTGGAGTATTTTGAGAGTCTTAATTAGCATAGGACTTTTTCTTCTTGTTGAGTCAATGATTGCCACCAGGCCTCCATATCCTTAGGCACTTGGGAATATATTAATCAATGTATTTGGAATATAGCAAAGGAAATATAGCAGTTTTGATGTTAGCAATACTAGACTTTTTGAGTTAATGGATTTTCACTTTTGTAATAGATCACTGTACTTTGTTATATATCACTGTGTCCTTTCTATGTAAGAATGTAACTTTATCATAACTTAAGACTAAATAGATCTTAAGGGGAGAATTGATGAAAGGATTTTCATTTGTTAGGCTGATGTTTGCTGATAAATCTCCATGTTCCCTACCCTTATAATGAATATAACTAGTATATAGGAGAAATAAGTATTAACCTTTAAGCATATAGGAGAAATAAGAATTCACCTTTAAGACTAATCATGTTAACCTTGGGTTAAATAAATTCCTTTCTTGATTGTAACTCACTACACCCTCACCCTATAGGAATGTAACTTTATTTGGAGGGTGGTGCCTGGTTTAAGAAAAAACACCCTTGGAAGAAATAAGTTTATTTGGTTATCAGAAAGAAAGGATCATAAAATGTCAGCAGGTCTCATTCATGGCCAGAAGATGATGTAAGATCCCTAAGACCTTTTTTTTATACATTTATGTGAAGCACCTGATTTTGATAAAGGTCAGGATGCCGACTCCTGCGTGACTCTGTATTCATCCCTATGTGTAACAAGAGGTATACAAGCAAAACCAAAAATAAAGAAATCAGATCAGTTTCCAGAAAGACTGATTCCTCCATGTCGCTTCTTTTTTGCTCCCGTTTTTCTGGCTGAATTCTCTACTGGAGGATGGATGTTATTCCACGTAATCCAAGTTATTCAGCCTCTTTTTCTCCAATAATCTTCCTACTACACTATCCATTTCTAATCTCTTTATATCTGGGATTAAATATGTATATTTCCAAAGACGACGACTACGTCCCCACCTTCGAATCACCCTGGATCCACCGGGGCTGGACCACGGCACTTTCCCTGCTTGGTCGGGAAAGAATTCCCGGCGTTCCCACCGAATCTCAAGAAGAGGCGCTCTCCACAGGAAAGGCGAGAGGAATTCCAGGGTCGTGCCACAATTCCAAGAGTCCCCCAGATGTCTCAGTCCATTCCAGAGGAACCTGTTTTCCCTGCACTGCCTTGATTTTCACGCCGAGGATCGACTGGCACCACGGTGGCACGTGGGACAGCGATGTGGGAAAGCCTCGTGGGAAAGCCTCGAGGGAAAGCCCCCGTGGGAAATACCTCGAGGGAAAGACACAGATCTCTTGATCCACGCGACGGGCAGAGTGACACTGCTACTGCAGCTCGGGAGGTAAGCGTTCTTGCATGATCCCGCTGAGAAGAGGACTGACACCCCTGGGGAGACTCAAGAAGTACCCCAAGAAGCATGTCAGCACGGGAGAGGAATCCTCAGGTACCGGCCTCGACTTCACACAAGGTCTTAGGCCCCACCATCGACGGGAGAGGAATCCCGAGAGGCCCCGTAGCCACTCGGATGGGAACTGGCCTTTCCTGACGCCACCCAGAGCGGGTCCCTGAGGTCCCAGCGTACGTTGAGAACACCTGCCACAATTCGAGAAAATCCAGGAGGTTCTCCCCACCAGGCAAGATGAGGCCAATTTCCGCTGAGGCTCTCGAGGCTAATCACACCTAAACTCTGGAAATTCCAAAGGTTCCTTCAACAACCTTGCTGAAACTCAAGAAGTTCCCCGACATACCGTCTCCACTCCAGAGGAAGCACGAGGGTCCCGCCCACATCCAGAGGAGCCCCGTTTATGCCTCGGACCTCGAGATGATGGATCCTTTCCCTGCTTGGTCCGGAAAGAATTCCCGGCGTTCCCGTCCCATCTCAAGAGGAGGCGCTCTCCACAGGAAAGGCGAGCGGAACTCCAGGGTCGTACCACCATTCCAAGAGTCCCCCAGATGTCTCAGTCCATTCCAGAGGAACATGTTTTCCCTGCACTGCCTCGACTTTCAAGCCGAGGATCGACTCACACCCTGGTGGCAGGTGGGACAGCCCTGTGGGAAAGACTCTTGGGAAAGCCTTGAAGGAAAGACTTGAGTGAAAGCTACAGATCCCTTGACCACGCGTTAGGAAGCGTGACACTGCTGCTACAGCTCGGGAGGAAAGCGCACGTGCATGCCCACACTCGAGACGAGGACTGACTTCCCTGGGGAGACTCCAGAAGTACCCCAAGAACCATGTCAGCACTGGAGAGGAATCCTCAGGATCCCGGCCTAGACTCCACACAAGGTCTTAGGCCCCGGCATCGACCCAAGAGGAATCCCGAGAGTCCCCCTGGCAACTTGCATGGGGACTGGCCTTTCCTGAGGCCACGAGACCGGGTCCCTGAGGTCCCCGTCGTAATTCGAGAGCACCTGCCGTAACTCGAGAAAATCCAGGAGGTTCTCCCCTACAGCAAAATGAGGCCTATTTCCACTGACGCATCTAGAGGCTAAGCACACCTAACCTCTGGAACTTCCAATGGTTCCTTCACACACTTGCTGCAACTCAAGAGCTTTCCCGACACACCCGTCTACACTCAAAGGAAGCACGAGGGTCCCGCCCACATCCAGAGAAGCCCCGATCCCCCCTCGAGGCTCCAAAGGAGAGATCTTTTAAATGCTTGCATTTCCCGAGTCGAAGACCTTGTGTTGAGTTGGGACCGGAAACTGAGGATTCCTCTCCAGTGCTGACGTGGATTTTTGGGTACTTCTGGACTCTCCCCAGGGGAGTCAGTCCTCGTCTCGAGTGGGGAAATGCACGTGGGCTTTCCTCCCTAAAGGTGGCAGCAGTGTCATGCTACCCGACGGATGGATCAAGGGATGTGTGGCTTTCCCTGTAGGATTTCCCATGAGGCTTTCCCACGAGGCTAACACACAGGGCTGTCCCACGTGCCACCGTGGTGTGAGTCCATCCTCGGCGTGACAGTCAAGGCAGTGCAGGTAAAAGAGTTTCCTTTGGAATGGACTCAGTCCTCTGGGGGACTCTTGGATTGGTGGCACGACCCTGGAGTTCCTCTCGCCTTTCCTGTGGAGAGCGCTTCCTCTTGAGATGCGACGGGAATGCCGGGAATTCTTTCCCGACCACGCAGGGAAAGGATCCCTCATCTCGAGCTACAAGGAGGAAAAGGGCCTCCTCTGGATGTGCAAGGGACGCTCGCGCTTCCTCTCGAGTGGACAAGGGTATGTCGGGGAACTTCTTGAGTTGCAGCAAGGGTGTGAAGGACCCTATGGAAGTTCCAAAGGTTAGATGTGATTAGCCTCGAGTCGCCTCAGCGGAAATGGGCCTCATCTAGCCTGGAGGGGAGAATCTACAGGATTTTCTCGAGTTGCGGTAGGTGCTCTCGATTTATGACGGGGACCACAGGGACCGTATCTGGTGGCCTCAGGAAAGGCCACTCTCCGTGCGAGTTGCTTATTGGCCTCTCGGGATTCCTCTCCCGTCGATGACGGGGCCTAAGACCTTGTGTGGATCCGTGCCGGAACCTGAGGATTCCTCTCCAGTGCTGACATGGATCTTGGGATTCTTCTGGAGTCTCCCCAGGGTAGTCAGTCCTCGTTACGAGTGGGGGCAGGCACGTGCGGTTTCCTCCCGAGCTGTAGCAGCAGTGTCACGCTTGCTTTAGCGTGGATCAAGGGATCTGTGGCTTTCCCTCGAGGCTTTCCCAAGAGGCTTTCCCACGAGGCTTTCCCACAGGGCTGCCCACGTGCCACTGTAGTGTGAGTCTACCCTCGGCTTGAAAGTTGAGGCAGTGCTGGGAAAACAGTTTTCTCTGGAATGGACGGAGATATCTGGGGGACTCTCGAAATGGTGGCACAACCCTGGAGTTCCTCTCGCCTTACCTGTGGAGAGCGCCTCCACTTGAGATGCGACGGGAAAGCCGGGAATTCTTTCACAACTACGAGGGGAAGGATTCCTCCTCTCGAGCTATGAGGCGGAAACGGGGCTCTTCTGGATCTGGGTTGGACTCTCGTGCTTCCTCTGGATTGGAGACGGGTATGTCAGGGAACTTCTTGAGTTGCAGCAAAGGTGTGAAGGACCCTTTGGAAGTTCCAGAGGTTTGGTGTGATTAGCCTCGAGACGCCTCAGCGGAAATGGGCCTCATCTCGCCTGGAGGGGAGAACCTCCTGGAATTTCTCGAGTTGCGGCAGGTGCTCTCGACTTACGACGGGGACCTCAGGGACCCGCTCTGGTGGCCTCAGGAAAGGCCAGTCCCCATGCGAGTTGCTCAGGGGCCTCTCGGGATTTCTCTCCCGTCGGTGCCAGGGCCTAAACCTTCTGTGGAATTGGTGCCGGAACTTGAGGATTCCTGTTCTGTGCTGACATGGATCTTGGGGCACTTCTGGAGTCTCCCCAGGGGAGTCAGTCCTCGTCTCGTGTGGGGGCATGCACGTGCGTTTCCTCCCGAGCTGTAGCAGGGGTGTCATGCTTCCCTTCGCGTAGATCAAGGGATATGTGGCTTTCCCTCGAGGCTTTCCCACGAGGTTTTTCCACGAGGCTTTCCCACAGGGCTGTCCCACGTGCCACCATGGTGTGAGTCGATAATCAGCTTGAAAGTCGAGGCAGTGCAGGGAAAACAGGTTTCCCTGGAATGGACTGAGACATCTGGGGGAACTCTGGGAATGGTGACACGACCCTGGAGTTCCTCTCGCCTTTCCTGCCGAAAGCGCCTCTTCTTGAGATGTGACGGGAACGCCGGGAATTCTTGCCCAAACACGCTGTGAAATGATCCCTCCTCTCGAGCTAGGAGGCGGAAACGGGGCTTCTCTGGATGTGGGCGGGACTCTCGTGCTTCCTCTCGAGTGGAGACGGGTATGTCAGGGAACTTCTTGAGTTGCAGCAAGGGTGTGAAGGACCCTTTGGAATTTCCAGAGGTTAGGTGTGATTAGCCTAGAGACGCCTCAGCGGAAATGGGCCTCATCTCGCCTGGAGGGGAGAACCTCCTGGATTTTCTCGAGCTGTGGCAGGTGCTCTCGACTTATGACGGGGACCTCAGGGACCCGCTCTGGTGGCCTCAGGAAAGGCCAGTCCCCATGCGAGTTGCTCGGGGGCCTCTCGAGATTCCTCTCCCGTCGATTCGGGGCCTAAGACCTTGTGTGGAGTCGGTGCCGGAATCTGAGGGTTCCTCTCCAGTGCTGACATGGATCTTGGGATACTTCTGGAGTCTCCTCAGGGGAGTCAGTCCTCGTCTCAAGTGGGGGCATGCACGTGCGCTTTCCTCCCGAGCTGTAGCAGCAGCGTCACGCTTCCCTTCGTGTGGATCAAGGGATCTGTGGCCTTCCCATGAGGCTTTCCCACAGGGTTGTTCCACGTGCCACCGTGGTGTGAGTCGATCCTCAGCTTGAATGCCGTGGCAGTGCAGGGAAAGCATGGAAAACAGGTTTCCCTGGAAAGGACTGAGACATCAGGGGGACTTTGGGTATGGTGGCACGACTCTGGAGTTCCTCTCGCCTTTCCTGTGGACAGCGCCTCCTTTTGAGATGCGACGGGAACGCCGGAAATTCTTTCCCGTACACGCAGGGAAAGGATCCCTTCTCTCGAGCTAGGAGGCGGAAACGGGGCTCCTCTGGATGTGGGCGGGACCTCGTGCTTCCTCTCGAGTGGAGACGGGTATGTCGGGGAACTTCTTGAGTTGCAGCAAGGGTGTGAAGGACCCTTTGGAAGTTCCAGTGGTGAGGCGTGATTAGCCTTGTGATGTCTCAGCGGAAAGGGGCCTCATCTCTCCTGGAAGGGAGAACCTCCTGGATTTTCTCTAGTTTCGGCAGGTGCTCTCGACTTACGACGGGGACCTCAGGGACCCGCTCTGGTGGCCTCAGGAAAGGCCAGTCCCCATGCGAGTTTGCTCAGGGGCCTCTCGGGATTCCTCTCCCGTCGATGCCGGGGCCTAAGACCTTGTGTAGAGTCGGTGCCAGAAGCTGAGGAGTCCTCTCCAGTGCTGACATGGATTTTGGGATACTTCTTGAGTCTCCCCAGGGCAGTCAGTCCTCGTTACTAGTGGGGGCATGCACGTGCAATTTCCTCCCGAGCTGTAGCAGCAGTGTCACGCTTCCCTTCGCGTAGAACAAGGGATCTGTGGCTTTCCCTCGAGGCTTTCCCACGAGGCTTTCCCACAGGGCTGTCCCACGTGCCACCGTGGTGTGAGTCGATCCTCGGCTTGAAAGTCGAGGCAGTGCAGGGAAAACAGGTTTCCCTGGAATGGACTGAGACATCTGGGGGACTCTGGGAATGGTGGCACGATAATGCCAGTTCCTCTCGCGGTTCCTGTGGAGAGCGCCTCCTCTTGAGATGCGACAGGAATGCGCGGAATTCTTTCCCGACCACGCAGGAAAGGGTCCCTCCTCTCGAGCTAGGAGGCGGAAACGGGGCTCCTCTGGATGTGGGCGGACTCTCGTGCTTCCTCTCGAGTGGAGACGGGTTATGTCGGGGAAATTCTTTGAGTTGCAGCAAGGGTGTGAAGGACCCTTTGGACGTTCCAGAGGTTAGGTGTGATTAGCCTCGAGATGCCGCAGCGGAAATGGGCCTCATCTACCCTGGAGGGGAGAACCTCCTAGATTTACTCGAGTTGCGGCAGGTGCTCTGGACCTAAGACGGGGACCTCAGGGACCCGTTCTGGTGGCCTCAGGAAAGGCCAGTCCCCATGAAAGTTGCCCTGGGGCCTCTCGGGATTCCTCTCCCGTCGATGCCGGGGCCTAAGACCTTGTGTGGAGTCCGAGCCGGAACCTGAGGATTCCTCTCCAGTGCTGACGTGGATCTTGGGGTACTTGTGGAGTCTCCCCAGGGGAGTCAGTCCTCGTCTCGAGTGGGGGCATCCACGGTGCGCTTTGCTCCCGAGCTGTAACAGCAGTGTCATGCTTCCTTTAGCGTGGATCAAGGGATCTGTGGCTTTCCCTCGAGTCTTTCCCTCGAGAATTTCCCACGAGGCTTTCCCAAGAGGCTTTCCCACAGGGCTGTCCAACGTGTCACTGTAGTGTGAGTCGACCCTTGGCTTGAAAGTTGAGGCAGTGCTGGAAAAACAGGTTTCCCTGGAATGGACGGAGACATCTGGGGGACTCTGGAATGGTGGGGGCTCTGCGGAATGGTGGCATGACCCTGGAGTTCCTCTCGCCTTTCCCCTGGAGAGCGCCTCCTCTTGAGATGC
>NW_017218455.1:0-11906 GCF_001704415.2 Capra hircus | reverse complement strand
GGAAGCGAGCCTCCTCGGGGGAGAGGAGGCAGGCCCAGCCCCGTCAAGTGAAGCCCTGCTTGCACGGAGCTAAGTGCGCCTCCAGTACGGCAGAGCTCTAGCTCTGCTCAGAGCCCCGATCTGGCAGAGTTCCTGGCGCGAGCTGCTCTGCCGGGGGCTAGCCTTGCCCAGACTTGCCTTGCTTTTAGGCTGCCTCTCCAGGAAGGAGCAGGCAGCAGGAGCCTGGGAGTCGCCACTGGCGCCTTTCTTGCCTCAGCTCCAATCCTGCCTTGCCTTTGCACTTAGGTCCCAGTCCTCCTTAAGGAGAGCTTAGGGGCTGGTGGGTTGCACACTGCCAAGGGCTCCAGCAGTGAGAATTCTGTCAGAGGGAAGGGAAGGGCAACTGCAGGGCTCCTCCAGCGGTTGCTTGGCCGCCCAGATTCAGCGCCACACGGAGAGCACCAGGCTCCCAGGGCCCCTGGCTGGGGTTTTCAGCCCCGCACACACGGAGGCTGATTCCTTGGGTGCCCAGAAAGTGTATGACAGACGTAGGTTCCCTAGCACTCTCCTCCCCAGCAGAGACATGTGCAGGTGTTTGGGGCCTGATCCTGCGTGTCTGGGTTCCTGCCCACAGCCCCAACTCAGGGGAAGCAGCCCTGAGGCAAGACCTGCTGGAGGAGCCCTGCGCCCCGCCTGATAGGCGAGTGCACAGCCAGCAGGGAAGCGAGCCTCCTCGGGGAAGAGGAGGCAGCAAGTCCCCGTCAAGCTGAAATCCCTGCTTACACGAAGCTAAGTGCGACTCCAGTACGGCAGATCTCTAGCTCTGTTCAGAGGCCCGATCTGGCAGAGTTCCTGGCACCAAGATGCTCTGCCATAGGCGAGCCTTGCGCAGACTTGCCTTGCTTTAAGGCTCCCTCCCCAGGAAGGAGCAGGCTGTGTGAGGCTCGGAAACGCCACTGGCGCCTTCCTGGCTTCAGCTCTACCCTGCCTTGCCTTTGCACTTAGGTCCCAAGCGTCCTTGAGGAGGGCTTAGGGGCTGGTGGGTTGCACACTGCCAAGGGCTCCAGCAGTGAAAGCTCTGTCAGAGGGAAGCGAAGGGCAACAGCAGGGCTCCTTCAGCGGTTCCTTGGCCGCCCAGACAAAGCTCCGCACGGAGAGCACCAGGTTCCAAGGGCCCCTGGCTGGGTTTTGCATCCCCACACTCCCAGAGGCTGACTCCGTGGGTGCCTAGAAAGTGTGTGAGAGACGTAGGTTCCCTAGCACTCTCCTCCCCAGCAGAGACATGTGCAGGTGGTTGGGGCCTTATCCTGCGTGTCTGGGTTCCCGCCCACAGCCTCAACTCAGGGGAAGCAGCCCCTGAGGCAAGACCTGCTGGAGGAGCCCTGCGCGCCCGCCTGATAGGCGAGAGCACAGCCAGCAGTGTAGCGAGCCTCCTCGGGAGAAGAGGAGGCAGCCGAGCCCAGTCAAGAGGAAAGCCCTGCTTGCACGGAGCTAAGTGGCCTCCAGTACGGCAGAGCTCTAGCTCTGCTCAGAGCCCCGATCTGGCAGAGTTTCTGGCGCGAGGCTGCTCGGGGGGCTCGCCTTGCCCAGACTTGCCTTGCTTTTAGGCTCCTCCCCAGGAAGGAGCTGTCTGAGCGAGCCTGGGAGACGCCACTGGTGCCTTCCTTGCCTCAGCTCCAATCCTGCCTTGCCTTTGCACATAGGCCAGGCGTCGTTGGGGAGGGCTTAGGGGGTGGTGGGTTGCACACTGCCAAGGGCTTCAGCAGTGAGAGCTCTGTCAGAGGGAAGGGAAGGGCAACTGCAGGGCTCCTCCAGCGGTTTCTAGGCCGCCTAGAATCAGCGCCGCACCGAGAGCACCAGGCTCCCAGGGCCCCTGGCTGGGGTTTTCAGCCCCGCACACACGGAGGCTGATTCCTTGGGTGCCCAGAAAGTGTATGACAGACGTAGGTTCCCTAGCACTCTCCTCCCAGCAGAGACATGTGCAGGTGTTTGGGGCCTGATCCTGCGTGTCTGGGTTCCTGCCCACAGCCCCAACTCAGGGGAAGCAGCCCCTGAGGCAAGACCTGCTGGAGGAGCCCTGCGCCCCGCCTGATAGGCGAGTGCACAGCCAGCAGGGAAGCGAGCCTCCTCGGGGAAGAGGAGGCAGCCCAGCCCCGTCAAGTTGAAAGCCCTGCTTGCACGGAGCTAAGTGCGCCTCCAGTACGGCAGAGCTCTAGCTCTGCTCAGAGCCCCGATCTGGCAGAGTTCCTGGCGCGAGGCTGCTCTGCCGGGGCTAGCCTTGCCAGACTTGCCTTGCTTTTAGGCTGCCTCTCCAGGAAGGAGCAGGCAGCAGGAGCCTGGGAGTCGCCACTGGCGCCTTTCTTGCCTCAGCTCCAATCCTGCCTTGCCTTTGCACTTAGGTCCCAGTCCTCCTTAAGGAGAGCTTAGGGGCTGGTGGGTTGCACACTGCCAAGGGCTCCAGCAGTGAGAATTCTGTCAGAGGGAAGGGAAGGGCAACTGCAGGGCTCCTCCAGCGGTTGCTTGGCCGCCCAGATTCAGCGCCACACGGAGAGCACCAGGCTCCCAGGTCCCCTGGCTGGGGTTTTCAGCCCGCACACACGGAGGCTGATTCCTTGGGTGCCCAGAAAGTGTATGACAGACGTAGGTTCCCTAGCACTCTCCTCCCCAGCAGAGACATGTGCAGGTGTTTGGGGCCTGATCCTGCGTGTCTGGGTTCCTGCCCACAGCCCCAACTCAGGGGAAGCAGCCCCTGAGGCAAGACCTGCTGGAGGAGCCCTGCGCCCGCCTGATAGGCGAGTGCACAGCCAGCAGGGAAGCGAGCCTCCTCGGGGGAAGAGGAGGCAGCAAGTCCCCGTCAAGCTGAAATCCCTGCTTACACGAAGCTAAGTGCGACTCCAGTACGGCAGATCTCTAGCTCTGTTCAGAGGCCCGATCTGGCAGAGTTCCTGGCACCAAGATGCTCTGCCATAGGCGAGCCTTGCGCAGACTTGCCTTGCTTTAAGGCTCCCTCCCCAGGAAGGAGCAGGCTGTGTGAGGCTCGGAAACGCCACTGGCGCCTTCCTGGCTTCAGCTCTACCCCTGCCTTGCCTTTGCACTTAGGTCCCAAGCGTCCTTGAGGAGGGCTTAGGGGCTGGTGGGTTGCACACTGCCAAGGGCTCCAGCAGTGAAAGCTCTGTCAGAGGGAAGCGAAGGGCAACAGCAGGGCTCCTTCAGCGGTTCCTTGGCCGCCCAGACAAAGCTCCGCACGGAGAGCACCAGGTTCCAAGGGCCCCTGGCTGGGTTTTGCATCCCCACTCCCAGAGGCTGACTCCGTGGGTGCCTAGAAAGTGTGTGAGAGACGTAGGTTCCCTAGCACTCTCCTCCCCCAGCAGAGACATGTGCAGGTGGTTGGGGCCTTATCCTGCGTGTCTGGGTTCCCCCACAGCCTCAACTCAGGGGAAGCAGCCCCTGAGGCAAGACCTGCTGGAGGAGCCCTGCGCGCCCGCCTGATAGGCGAGAGCACAGCCAGCAGTGTAGCGAGCCTCCTCGGGAGAAGAGGAGGCAGCCGAGCCCAGTCAAGAGGAAAGCCCTGCTTGCACGGAGCTAAGTGGCCTCCAGTACGGCAGAGCTCTAGCTCTGCTCAGAGCCCGATCTGGCAGAGTTTCTGGCGCGAGGCTGCTCGGCCGGGCTCGCCTTGCCCAGACTTGCCTTGCTTTTAGGCTCCTCCCAGGAAGGAGCTGTCTGAGCGAGCCTGGGAGACGCCACTGGTGCCTTCCTTGCCTCAGCTCCAATCCTGCCTTGCCTTTGCACATAGGTGCCAGGCGTCGTTGGGGAGGGCTTAGGGGGTGGTGGGTTGCACACTGCCAAGGGCTTCAGCAGTGAGAGCTCTGTCAGAGGGAAGGGAAGGGCAACTGCAGGGCTCCTCCAGCGGTTTCTAGGCCGCCTAGAATCAGCGCCGCACGAGAGCACCAGGCTCCCAGGGCCCTGGCTGGGGTTTTCAGCCCCGCACACACGGAGGCTGATTCCTTGGGTGCCCAGAAAGTGTATGACAGACGTAGGTTCCCTAGCTCTCCTCCCCCAGCAGAGACATGTGCAGGTGTTGGGGCCTGATCCTGCGTGTCTGGGTTCCTGCCACAGCCCAACTCAGGGGAAGCAGCCCCTGAGGCAAGACCTGCTGGAGGAGCCCTGCGCCCCGCCTGATAGGCGAGTGCACAGCCAGCAGGGAAGCGAGCCTCCTCGGGGGAAGAGGAGGCAGCCCAGCCCCGTCAAGTTGAAAGCCCTGCTTGCACGGAGCTAAGTGCGCCTCCAGTACGGCAGAGCTCTAGCTCTGCTCAGAGCCCCGATCTGGCAGAGTTCCTGGCGCGAGGCTGCTCTGCCGGGGCTAGCCTTGCCCAGACTTGCCTTGCTTTTAGGCTGCCTCTCCAGGAAGGAGCAGGCAGCAGGAGCCTGGGAGTCGCCACTGGCGCCTTTCTTGCCTCAGCTCCAATCCTGCCTTGCCTTTGCACTTAGGTCCCAGTCCTCCTTAAGGAGAGCTTAGGGGCTGGTGGGTTGCACACTGCCAAGGGCTCCAGCAGTGAGAATTCTGTCAGAGGGAAGGGAAGGGCAACTGCAGGGCTCCTCCAGCGGTTGCTTGGCCGCCCAGATTCAGCGCCACACGGAGAGCACCAGGCTCCCAGGTCCCCCTGGCTGGGGTTTTCAGCCCCGCACACACGGAGGCTGATTCCTTGGGTGCCCAGAAAGTGTATGACAGACGTAGGTTCCCTAGCACTCTCCTCCCCAGCAGAGACATGTGCAGGTGTTTGGGGCCTGATCCTGCGTGTCTGGGTTCCTGCCCACAGCCCAACTCAGGGGAAGCAGCCCCTGAGGCAAGACCTGCTGGAGGAGCCCTGCGCCCCGCCTGATAGGCGAGTGCACAGCCAGCAGGGAAGCGAGCCTCCTCGGGGAAGAGGAGGCAGCAAGTCCCCGTCAAGCTGAAATCCCTGCTTACACGAAGCTAAGTGCGACTCCAGTACGGCAGATCTCTAGCTCTGTTCAGAGGCCCGATCTGGCAGAGTTCCTGGCACCAAGATGCTCTGCCATAGGCGAGCCTTGCGCAGACTTGCCTTGCTTTAAGGCTCCCTCCCAGGAAGGAGCAGGCTGTGTGAGGCTCGGAAACGCCACTGGCGCCTTCCTGGCTTCAGCTCTACCCTGCCTTGCCTTTGCACTTAGGTCCAAGCGTCCTTGAGGAGGGCTTAGGGGCTGGTGGGTTGCACACTGCCAAGGGCTCCAGCAGTGAAAGCTCTGTCAGAGGGAAGCGAAGGGCAACAGCAGGGCTCCTTCAGCGGTTCCTTGGCCGCCCAGACAAAGCTCCGCACGGAGAGCACCAGGTTCCAAGGGCCCCTGGCTGGGTTTTGCATCCCACACTCCCAGAGGCTGACTCCGTGGGTGCCTAGAAAGTGTGTGAGAGACGTAGGTTCCCTAGCACTCTCCTCCCCAGCAGAGACATGTGCAGGTGGTTGGGGCCTTATCCTGCGTGTCTGGGTTCCCGCCCACAGCCCCAACTCAGGGGAAGCAGCCCTGAGGCAAGACCTGCTGGAGGAGCCTGCTGCGCCCGCCTGATAGGCGAGAGCACAGCCAGCAGTGTAGCGAGCCTCCTCGGGAGAAGAGGAGGCAGCCGAGCCCAGTCAAGAGGAAAGCCCTGCTTGCACGGAGCTAAGTGGCCTCCAGTACGGCAGAGCTCTAGCTCTGCTCAGAGCCCCGATCTGGCAGAGTTTCTGGCGCGAGGCTGCTCGGCCGGGGGCTCGCCTTGCCCAGACTTGCCTTGCTTTTAGGCTCCCTCCCCAGGAAGGAGCTGTCTGAGCGAGCCTGGGAGACGCCACTGGTGCCTTCCTTGCCTCAGCTCCAATCCTGCCTTGCCTTTGCACATAGGCCAGGCGTCGTTGGGGAGGGCTTAGGGGGTGGTGGGTTGCACACTGCCAAGGGCTTCAGCAGTGAGAGCTCTGTCAGAGGGAAGGGAAGGGCAACTGCAGGGCTCCTCCAGCGGTTTCTAGGCCGCCTAGAATCAGCGCCGCACCGAGAGCACCAGGCTCCCAGGGCCCCTGGCTGGGGTTTTCAGCCCCGCACACACGGAGGCTGATTCCTTGGGTGCCCAGAAAGTGTATGACAGACGTAGGTTCCCTAGCACTCTCCTCCCCAGCAGAGACATGTGCAGGTGTTGGGGCCTGATCCTGCGTGTCTGGGTTCCTGCCCACAGCCCCAACTCAGGGGAAGCAGCCCCTGAGGCAAGACCTGCTGGAGGAGCCCTGCGCCCGCCTGATAGGCGAGTGCACAGCCAGCAGGGAAGCGAGCCTCCTCGGGGAAGAGGAGGCAGCCCAGCCCGTCAAGTTGAAAGCCCTGCTTGCACGGAGCTAAGTGCGCCTCCAGTACGGCAGAGCTCTAGCTCTGCTCAGAGCCCCGATCTGGCAGAGTTCCTGGCGCGAGGCTGCTCTGCCGGGGGCTAGCCTTGCCCAGACTTGCCTTGCTTTTAGGCTGCCTCTCCAGGAAGGAGCAGGCAGCAGGAGCCTGGGAGTCGCTGGCGCCTTTCTTGCCTCAGCTCCAATCCTGCCTTGCCTTTGCACTTAGGTCCCAGTCCTCCTTAAGGAGAGCTTAGGGGCTGGTGGGTTGCACACTGCCAAGGGCTCCAGCAGTGAGAATTGTCAGAGGGAAGGGAAGGGCAACTGCAGGGCTCCTCCAGCGGTTGCTTGGCCGCCCAGATTCAGCGCCACACGGAGAGCACCAGGCTCCCAGGGCCCTGGCTGGGGTTTTCAGCCCCGCACACACGGAGGCTGATTCCTTGGGTGCCCAGAAAGTGTATGACAGACGTAGGTTCCCTAGCACTCTCCTCCCAGCAGAGACATGTGCAGGTGTTGGGGCCTGATCCTGCGTGTCTGGGTTCCTGCCCACAGCCCCAACTCAGGGGAAGCAGCCCCTGAGGCAAGACCTGCTGGAGGAGCCCTGCGCCCCGCCTGATAGGCGAGTGCACAGCCAGCAGGGAAGCGAGCCTCCTCGGGGGAAGAGGAGGCAGCAAGCCCGTCAAGCTGAAATCCCTGCTTGCACGGAGCTAAGTGCGCCTCCAGTACGGCAGAGCTCTAGCTCTGCTCAGAGCCCCGATCTGGCAGAGTTCCTGGCGCGAGGCTGCTGCCGGGGGCTCGCCTTGCCCAGACTTGCCTTGCTTTTAGGCTCCCTCCCAGGAAGGAGCAGTCTGAGCGAGCCTGGGAACGCCACTGGCGCCTTCCTTGCCTCAGCTCCAATCCTGCCTTGCCTTTGCACTTAGGTCCAGGCGTCGTTGGGGAGGGCTTAGGGGCTGGTGGGTTGCACACTGCCAAGGGCTCAGCAGTGAGAGCTCTGTCAGAGGGAAGGGAAGGGCAACTGCAGGGCTCCTCCAGCGGTTCTTGGCCGCCCAGAATCAGCGCCGCACGAGAGCACCAGGCTCCAGGGCCCCTGGCTGGGGTTTTCAGCCCCGCACACACGGAGGCTGATTCCTTGGGTGCCAGAAAGTGTATGACAGACGTAGGTTCCCTAGCACTCTCCTCCCCAGCAGAGACATGTGCAGGTGTTTGGGGCCTGATCCTGCGTGTCTGGGTTCCTGCCCACAGCCCCTCAGGGGAAGCAGCCCCTGAGGCAAGACCTGCTGGAGGAGCCCTGCGCCCCCGCCTGATAGGCGAGTGCACAGCCAGCAGGGAAGCGAGCCTCCTCGGGGGAAGAGGAGGCAGCCCAGCCCCGTCAAGGAAAGCCCTGCTTGCACGGAGCTAAGTGCGCCTCCAGTACGGCAGAGCTCTAGCTCTGCTCAGAGCCCCGATCTGGCAGAGTTCCTGGCGCGAGGCTGCTCTGCCGGGGGCTAGCCTTGCCAGACTTGCCTTGCTTTTAGGCTGCCTCTCCAGGAAGGAGCAGGCAGCAGAGCCTGGGAGTCGCCACTGGCGCCTTCTTGCCTCAGCTCCAATCCTGCCTTGCCTTTGCACTTAGGTCCCAGTCCTCCTTAAGGAGGCTTAGGGGCTGGTGGGTTGCACACTGCCAAGGGCTCCAGCAGTGAGAATTCTGTCAGAGGGAAGGGAAGGGCAACTGCAGGGCTCCTCCAGCGGTTGCTTGGCCGCCCAGATTCAGCGCACACGGAGAGCACCAGGCTCCCAGGGCCCCTGGCTGGGGTTTTCAGCCCCGCACACACGGAGGCTGATTCCTTGGGTGCCCAGAAAGTGTATGACAGACGTAGGTTCCCTAGCACTCTCCTCCCCAGCAGAGACATGTGCAGGTGTTTGGGGCCTGATCCTGCGTGTCTGGGTTCCTGCCCACAGCCCCAACTCAGGGGAAGCAGCCCCTGAGGCAAGACCTGCTGGAGGAGCCCTGCGCCCCGCCTGATAGGCGAGTGCACAGCCAGCAGGGAAGCGAGCCTCCTCGGGGGAAGAGGAGGCAGCAAGTCCCCGTCAAGCTGAAATCCCTGCTTGCACGAAGCTAAGTGCGCCTCCAGTACGGCAGATCTCTAGCTCTGTTCAGAGGCCCGATCTGGCAGAGTTCCTGGCACCAAGATGCTCTGCCATAGGCGAGCCTTGCGCAGACTTGCCTTGCTTTAAGGCTCCCTCCCCAGGAAGGAGCAGGCTGTGTGAGGCTCGGAAACGCCACTGGCGCCTTCCTGGCTTCAGCTCTACCTGCCTTGCCTTTGCACTTAGGTCCCAAGCGTCCTTGAGGAGGGCTTAGGGGCTGGTGGGTTGCACACTGCCAAGGGCTCCAGCAGTGAAAGCTCTGTCAGAGGGAAGCGAAGGGCAACAGCAGGGCTCCTTCAGCGGTTCCTTGGCCGCCCAGACAAAGCTCCGCACGGAGAGCACCAGGTTCCAAGGGCCCCTGGCTGGGTTTTGCATCCCACACTCCAGAGGCTGACTCCGTGGGTGCCTAGAAAGTGTGTGAGAGACGTAGGTTCCCTAGCACTCTCCTCCCCAGCAGAGACATGTGCAGGTGTTTGGGGCCTGATCCTGCGTGTCTGGGTTCCCGCCCACAGCCCCAACTCAGGGGAAGCAGCCCCTGAGGCAAGACCTGCTGGAGGAGCCCTGCGCGCCCGCCTGATAGGCGAGAGCACAGCCAGCAGTGTAGCGAGCCTCCTCGGGAGAAGAGGAGGCAGCCGAGCCCAGTCAAGAGGAAAGCCCTGCTTGCACGGAGCTAAGTGGGCCTCCAGTACGGCAGAGCTCTAGCTCTGCTCAGAGCCCCGATCTGGCAGAGTTTCTGGCGCGAGGCTGCTCGCCGGGGGCTCGCCTTGCCCAGACTTGCCTTGCTTTTAGGCTCCTCCCCAGGAAGGAGTCTGAGGGCCTGGAGACGCCACTGGTGCCTTCCTTGCCTCAGCTCCAATCCTGCCTTGCCTTTGCACATAGGTGCCAGGCGTCGTTGGGAGGGCTTAGGGGGTGGTGGGTTGCACACTGCCAAGGGCTTCAGCAGTGAGAGCTCTGTCAGAGGGAAGGGAAGGGCAACTGCAGGGCTCCTCCAGCGGTTTCTAGGCCGCCTAGAATCAGCGCCGCACCGAGAGCACCAGGCTCCCAGGGCCCCTGGCTGGGGTTTTCAGCCCGCACACACGGAGGCTGATTCCTTGGGTGCCCAGAAAGTGTATGACAGACGTAGGTTCCCTAGCACTCTCCTCCAGCAGAGACATGTGCAGGTGTTGGGGCCTGATCCTGCGTGTCTGGGTTCCTGCCCACAGCCCCAACTCAGGGGAAGCAGCCCCTGAGGCAAGACCTGCTGGAGGAGCCCTGCGCCCCCGCCTGATAGGCGAGTGCACAGCCAGCAGGGAAGCGAGCCTCCTCGGGGGAAGAGGAGGCAGCCCAGCCCGTCAAGTTGAAAGCCCTGCTTGCACGGAGCTAAGTGCGCCTCCAGTACGGCAGAGCTCTAGCTCTGCTCAGAGCCCGATCTGGCAGAGTTCCTGGCGCGAGGCTGCTCTGCCGGGGCTAGCCTTGCCAGACTTGCCTTGCTTTTAGGCTGCCTCTCCAGGAAGGAGCAGGCAGCAGGAGCCTGGGAGTCGCCACTGGCGCCTTTCTTGCCTCAGCTCCAATCCTGCCTTGCCTTTGCACTTAGGTCCCAGTCCTCCTTAAGGAGAGCTTAGGGGCTGGTGGGTTGCACACTGCCAAGGGCTCCAGCAGTGAGAATTCTGTCAGAGGGAAGGAAGGGCAACTGCAGGGCTCCTCCAGCGGTTGCTTGGCCGCCCAGATTCAGCGCCACACGGAGAGCACCAGGCTCCAGGGCCCTGGCTGGGGTTTTCAGCCCCGCACACACGGAGGCTGATTCCTTGGGTGCCCAGAAAGTGTATGACAGACGTAGGTTCCCTAGCACTCTCCTCCCCAGCAGAGACATGTGCAGGTGTTGGGGCCTGATCCTGCGTGTCTGGGTTCCTGCCCACAGCCCCAACTCAGGGGAAGCAGCCCTGAGGCAAGACCTGCTGGAGGAGCCCTGCGCCCCGCCTGATAGGCGAGTGCACAGCCAGCAGGGAAGCGAGCCTCCTCGGGGAAGAGGAGGCAGCAAGTCCCGTCAAGCTGAAATCCCTGCTTACACGAAGCTAAGTGCGACTCCAGTACGGCAGATCTCTAGCTCTGTTCAGAGGCCCGATCTGGCAGAGTTCCTGGCACCAAGATGCTCTGCATAGGCGAGCCTTGCGCAGACTTGCCTTGCTTTTAAGGCTCCCTCCCAGGAAGGAGCAGGCTGTGTGAGGCTCGGAAACGCCACTGGCGCCTTCCTGGCTTCAGCTCTACCCCTGCCTTGCCTTTGCACTTAGGTCCCAAGCGTCCTTGAGGAGGGCTTAGGGGCTGGTGGGTTGCACACTGCCAAGGGCTCCAGCAGTGAAAGCTCTGTCAGAGGGAAGCGAAGGGCAACAGCAGGGCTCCTTCAGCGGTTCTTGGCCGCCCAGACAAAGCTCCGCACGGAGAGCACCAGGTTCCAAGGGCCCCTGGCTGGGTTTTGCATCCCCACACTCCAGAGGCTGACTCCGTGGGTGCCTAGAAAGTGTGTGAGAGACGTAGGTTCCCTAGCACTCTCCTCCCAGCAGAGACATGTGCAGGTGGTTGGGGCCTTATCCTGCGTGTCTGGGTTCCCGCCCACAGCCCAACTCAGGGGAAGCAGCCCCTGAGGCAAGACCTGCTGGAGGAGCCCTGCGCGCCCGCCTGATAGGCGAGAGCACAGCCAGCAGTGTAGCGAGCCTCCTCGGGAGAAGAGGAGGCAGCCGAGCCCAGTCAAGAGGAAAGCCCTGCTTGCACGGAGCTAAGTGGGCCTCCAGTACGGCAGAGCTCTAGCTCTGCTCAGAGCCCCGATCTGGCAGAGTTTCTGGCGCGAGGCTGCTCGGCCGGGGCTCGCGCCTTGCCCAGACTTGCCTTGCTTTTAGGCTCCCTCCCCAGGAAGGAGCTGTCTGAGCGAGCCTGGGAGACGCCACTGGTGCCTTCCTTGCCTCAGCTCCAATCCTGCCTTGCCTTTGCACATAGGTGCCAGGCGTCGTTGGGGAGGGCTTAGGGGTGGTGGGTTGCACACTGCCAAGGGCTTCAGCAGTGAGAGCTCTGTCAGAGGGAAGGGAAGGGCAACTGCAGGGCTCCCCAGCGGTTTCTAGGCCGCCTAGAATCAGCGCCGCACCGAGAGCACCAGGCTCCCAGGGCCCCTGGCTGGGGTTTTCAGCCCCGCACACACGGAGGCTGATTCCTTGGGTGCCCAGAAAGTGTATGACAGACGTAGGTTCCCTAGCACTCTCCTCCCCAGCAGAGACATGTGCAGGTGGTTGGGGCCTGATCCTGCGTGTCTGGGTTCCTGCCCACAGCCCCAACTCAGGGGAAGCAGCCCTGAGGCAAGACCTGCTGGAGGAGCCCTGCGCCCCCGCCTGATAGGCGAGTGCACAGCCAGCAGGGAAGCGAGCCTCCTCGGGGGAAGAGGAGGCAGCCAGCCCGTCAAGTTGAAAGCCCTGCTTGCACGGAGCTAAGTGC
>NW_017218454.1:0-11907 GCF_001704415.2 Capra hircus | reverse complement strand
GCTCCTTCCTGGGAGGGCAGCCTAAAAGCAAGGCAAGTCTGGGCAAGGCTAAGCCCCCGGCAGAGCAGCCTCGCGCCAGGAACTCTGCCAGATCGGGCTCTGAGCAGAGCTAGAGCTTCTGCCGTACTGGAGGCCCACTTAGCTCCGTGCAAGCAGGGCTTTCAACTTGACGGGCTGGGCTGCCTCCTCTTCCCCGAGGAGGCTCGCTTCCCTGCTGGCTGTGCTCTCGCCTATCAGGCGGGCGCGCAGGGCTCCTCCAGCAGGTCTTGCCTCAGGGGCTGCTTCCCCTGAGTTGGAGGCTGTGGGCGGGAACCCAGACACGCAGGATAAGGCCCCAAACCACCTGCACATGTCTCTGCTGGGGAGGAGAGTGCTAGGGAACCTACGTCTCTCATACACTTTCTGGGCACCCAAGGAATCAGCCTCCGTGTGTGCGGGCTGAAAAAACCCAGCCAGGGGCCCTGGAACCTGGTGCTCTCCGTGCGGCGCTTGTCTGGCGGCCAACCGCTGAAGGAGCCCTGCTGTTGCCCTTCGCTTCCCTCTGACAGAGCTTTCACTGCTGGAGCCCTTGGCAGTGTGCAACCCACCAGCCCTAAGCCCTCCTCAAGGACGCTTGCGGACCTAAGTGCAAAGGCAAGGCAGGGTAGAGCTGAAGCCAGGAAGGCCCAGTGGCGCTTCCAGCCTCACACAGCCTGCTCCTTCCTGGGGAGGAGCCTTAAAGCAAGGCAAGTCTGGCAAGGCTCGCCTATGGCAGAGCATCTTGGCGCCAGGAACTCTGCAGATCGGGCCTCTGAACAGAGCTAGAGATCTGCCGTACTGGATCGCACTTAGCTTCGTGGAAGCAGGGATTTCAGCTTGACGGGCTTGCTGCTCCTCTTCCCGAGGAGGCTCGCTTCCCTGCTGGCTGTGCACTCGCTATCAGGCGGGGGCGCAGGGCTCCTCCAGCAGGTCTTGCCTCAGGGGCTGCTTCCCCTGAGTTGGGGCTGTGGCAGGAACCCAGACACGCAGGATCAGGCCCAAACACCTGCACATGTCTCTGCTGGGGAGGAGAGTGCTAGGAACCTACGTCTGTCATACACTTTCTGGCACCAAGGAATCAGCCTCCGTGTGTGCGGGCTGAAAACCCCAGCCAGGGGCCTGGGAGCCTGGTGCTCTCCGTGCGGCGTGATCTGGCGGCCAAGAAACCGCTGGAGGAGCCCTGCAGTTGCCCTTCCCTTCCCTCTGACAGAGCTCTCACTGCTGGAAGCCCTTGGCAGTGTGCAACCACCACCCCTAAGCCCTCCCAAGGACGCCTGGCACCTAGTGCAAAGGCAAGGCAGGATTGGAGCTGAGGCAAGAAGGCACCAGTGGCGTCTCCAGGCTCCTCAGACAGCTCCTTCCTGGGAGGGAGCCTAAAAGCAAGGCAAGTCTGGGCAAGGCTAGCCCCGGCCGAGCAGCCTCGCGCCAGAAACTCTGCCAGATCGGGGCTCTGAGCAGAGCTAGAGCTCTGCCGTACTGGAGGCGCACTTAGCTCCGTGCAAGCAGGGCTTTCCTCTTGACTGGGCTCGGCTGCCTCCTCTTCTCCCGAGGAGGCTCGCTACACTGCTGGCTGTGCTCTCGCCTATCAGGCGGGGCGCAGGGCTCCTCCAGCAGGTCTTGCCTCAGGGGCTGCTTCCCCTGAGTTGAGGCTGTGGGCGGGAACCCAGACACGCAGGATAAGGCCCCAACCACCTGCACATGTCTCTGCTGGGGAGGAGAGTGCTAGGGAACCTACGTCTCTCACACACTTTCTAGGCACCCACGGAGTCAGCCTCTGGAGTGTGGGGATGCAAAACCCAGCCAGGGGCCCTTGGAACCTGGTGCTCTCCGTGCGGAGCTTGTCTGGGCGGCCAAGGAACCGCTGAAGGAGCCCTGCTGTTGCCCTTCGCTTCCCTCTGACAGAGCTTTCACTGCTGGAGCCCTTGGCAGTGTGCAACCACCAGCCCCTAAGCCCTCCTCAAGGACGCTTGGGACCTAAGTGCAAAGGCAAGGCAGGGTAGAGCTGAAGCCAGGAAGGCGCCAGTGGCGTTCCGGCTCCTCAGCCTGCTCCTTCCTGGGGAGGGAGCCTAAAGCAAGGCAAGTCTGCGCAAGGCTCCCGGCAGAGCAGCTCGTGCCAGGAACTCTGCCAGATCGGGCCTCTGAGCAGAGCTAGAGCTCTGCCGTACTGGAGGCCACTTAGCTCGTGCAAGCAGGGCTTTCAGCTTGACGGGGCTTGCTGCCTCCTCTTCCCCCGAGGAGGCTCGCTTCCCTGCTGGCTGTGCACTCGCCTATCAGGCGGGGGCGCAGGGCTCCTCCAGCAGGTCTTGCCTCAGGGGCTGCTTCCCCTGAGTTGGGGCTGTGGGCAGGAACCCAGACACGCAGGATCAGGCCCCAAACACCTGCACATGTCTCTGCTGGGGAGGAGAGTGCTAGGGAACCTACGTCTGTCATACACTTTCTGGGCACCAAGGAATCAGCCTCCGTGTGTGCGGGCTGAAAACCCCAGCCAGGGGCCCTGGAGCCTGGTGCTCTCCGTGTGGCGCTGATCTGGCGGCCTAGAACCGCTGGAGGAGCCCTGCAGTTGCCCTTCCCTTCCCTCTGACAGAGCTCTCACTGCTGAGCCCTTGCAGTGTGCAACCCACCAGCCCTAAGCCTCCTAAGGACGCTGGACCTAAGTGCAAAGGCAAGGCAGGATTGGAGCTGAGGCAAGAAGGCCCAGTGGCGTCTCCCAGGCTCCTCAGCCTGCTCCTTCCTGGGAGGAGCCTAAAGCAAGGCAAGTCTGGGCAAGGCTAGCCCCGGCGAGCAGCCTCGCGCCAGGAACTCTGCCAGATCGGGGCTCTGAGCAGAGCTAGAGCTCTGCCGTACTGGAGGCCACTTAGCTCCGTGCAAGCAGGGCTTTCTCTTGACGGGCTCGGCTGCCTCCTCTTCCCCGAGGAGGCTCGCTTCCTGCTGGCTGTGCTCTCGCCTATCAGGCGGGCGCGCAGGGCTCCTCCAGCAGGTCTTGCCTCAGGGGCTGCTTCCCCTGAGTTGGGGCTGTGGGCGGAACCCAGACACGCAGGATAAGGCCCCAACCACCTGCACATGTCTCTGCTGGGGAGGAGAGTGCTAGGGAACCTACGTCTCTCACACACTTTCTAGGCACCCAGGAGTCAGCCTCTGAGTGTGGGGCTGAAAACCCAGCCAGGGGCCTGGAACCTGGTGCTCTCCGTGCGGAGCTGTCTGGGCGGCCAAGAACCGCTGAGGAGCCCTGCTGTTGCCCTTCGCTTCCCTCTGACAGAGCTTTCACTGCTGGAGCCCTTGGCAGTGTGCAACCCACCAGCCCCTAAGCCCTCCTCAAGGACGCTTGGGACCTAAGTGCAAAGGCAAGGCAGGGTAGAGCTGAAGCCAGGAAGGCGCCAGTGGCGTTTCCGAGCCTCACACAGCCTGCTCCTTCCTGGGGAGGAGCCTAAAGCAAGGCAAGTCTGCGCAAGGCTCGCCTTGGCAGAGCATCTTGGTGCCAGGAACTCTGCCAGATCGGGCTCTGAACAGAGCTAGAGCTCTGCCGTACTGGAGGCGCACTTAGCTCGTGCAAGCAGGGATTTCACTTGACGGGGCTTGCTGCCTCCTCTTCCCCGAGGAGGCTCGCTTCCCTGCTGGCTGTGCACTCGCCTATCAGGCGGGGGCGCAGGGCTCCTCCAGCAGGTCTTGCCTCAGGGGCTGCTTCCCCTGAGTTGGGGCTGTGGGCAGGAACCCAGACACGCAGGATCAGGCCCCAAACACCTGCACATGTCTCTGCTGGGGAGGAGAGTGCTAGGGAACCTACGTCTGTCATACACTTTCTGGGCACCCAAGGAATCAGCCTCCGTGTGTGCGGGGCTGAAAACCCCAGCCAGGGGCCCTGGGAGCCTGGTGCTCTCGGTGCGGCGCTGATTCTAGGCGGCCTAGAAACCGCTGGAGGAGCCCTGCAGTTGCCCTTCCCTTCCCTCTGACAGAGCTCTCACTGCTGAAGCCCTTGGCAGTGTGCAACCCACCACCCCTAAGCCCTCCCAACGACGCCTGGCACCTATGTGCAAAGGCAAGGCAGGATTGGAGCTGAGGCAAGGAAGGCACCAGTGGCGTCTCCCAGGCTCGCTCAGACAGCTCCTTCCTGGGGAGGGAGCCTAAAAGCAAGGCAAGTCTGGGCAAGGCGAGCCCCGGCCGAGCAGCCTCGCGCCAGAAACTCTGCCAGATCGGGGCTCTGAGCAGAGCTAGAGCTCTGCCGTACTGGAGGCCACTTAGCTCCGTGCAAGCAGGGCTTTCCTCTTGACTGGGCTCGGCTGCCTCCTCTTCTCCCGAGGAGGCTCGCTACACTGCTGGCTGTGCTCTCGCCTATCAGGCGGGCGCGCAGGGCTCCTCCAGCAGGTCTTGCCTCAGGGGCTGCTTCCCCTGAGTTGGGGCTGTGGGCGGGAACCCAGACACGCAGGATAAGGCCCCAACCACCTGCACATGTCTCTGCTGGGGAGGAGAGTGCTAGGGAACCTACGTCTCTCACACACTTTCTAGGCACCCACGGAGTCAGCCTCTGGGAGTGTGGGATGCAAAACCCAGCCAGGGGCCCTTGGAACCTGGTGCTCTCCGTGCGGAGCTTTGTCTGGGCGGCCAAGGAACCGCTGAAGGAGCCCTGCTGTTGCCCTTCGCTTCCCTCTGACAGAGCTTTCACTGCTGGAGCCCTTGGCAGTGTGCAACCCACCAGCCCCTAAGCCCTCCTCAAGGACGCTTGGGACCTAAGTGCAAAGGCAAGGCAGGGGTAGAGCTGAAGCCAGGAAGGCGCCAGTGGCGTTTCCGAGCCTCACACAGCCTGCTCCTTCCTGGGGAGGAGCCTTAAAGCAAGGCAAGTCTGCGCAAGGCTCGCCTATGGCAGAGCATCTTGGTGCCAGGAACTCTGCCAGATCGGGCCTCTGAACAGAGCTAGAGATCTGCCGTACTGGAGTCGCACTTAGCTTCGTGTAAGCAGGGATTTCAGCTTGACGGGGACTTGCTGCCTCCTCTTCCCCCGAGGAGGCTCGCTTCCCTGCTGGCTGTGCACTCGCCTATCAGGCGGGGGCGCAGGGCTCCTCCAGCAGGTCTTGCCTCAGGGGCTGCTTCCCCTGAGTTGGGGCTGTGGGCAGGAACCCAGACACGCAGGATCAGGCCCCAAACACCTGCACATGTCTCTGCTGGGGAGGAGAGTGCTAGGGAACCTACGTCTGTCATACACTTTCTGGGCACCCAAGGAATCAGCCTCCGTGTGTGCGGGGCTGAAAACCCCAGCCAGGGGCCCTGGGAGCCTGGTGCTCTCCGTGTGGCGCTGAATCTGGGCGGCCAAGCAACCGCTGGAGGAGCCCTGCAGTTGCCCTTCCCTTCCCTCTGACAGAATTCTCACTGCTGGAGCCCTTGGCAGTGTGCAACCCACCAGCCCCTAAGCTCTCCTTAAGGAGGACTGGGACCTAAGTGCAAAGGCAAGGCAGGATTGGAGCTGAGGCAAGAAAGGCGCCAGTGGCGACTCCCAGGCTCCTGCTGCCTGCTCCTTCCTGGAGAGGCAGCCTAAAAGCAAGGCAAGTCTGGGCAAGGCTAGCCCCGGCAGAGCAGCCTCGCGCCAGGAACTCTGCCAGATCGGGGCTCTGAGCAGAGCTAGAGCTCTGCCGTACTGGAGGCGCACTTAGCTCCGTGCAAGCAGGGCTTTCAACTTGACGGGGCTGGGCTGCCTCCTCTTCCCCGAGGAGGCTCGCTTCCCTGCTGGCTGTGCACTCGCCTATCAGGCGGGGGCGCAGGGCTCCTCCAGCAGGTCTTGCCTCAGGGGCTGCTTCCCCTGAGTTGGGGCTGTGGGCAGGAACCCAGACACGCAGGATCAGGCCCCAACACCTGCACATGTCTCTGCTGGGGAGGAGAGTGCTAGGGAACCTACGTCTGTCATACACTTTCTGGGCACCCAAGGAATCAGCCTCCGTGTGTGCGGGGCTGAAAACCCCAGCCAGGGGCCCTGGGAGCCTGGTGCTCTCGGTGCGGCGCTGATTCTAGGCGGCCTAGAAACCGCTGGAGGAGCCCTGCAGTTGCCCTTCCCTTCCCTCTGACAGAGCTCTCACTGCTGAAGCCCTTGGCAGTGTGCAACCCACCACCCCCTAAGCCCTCCCCAACGACGCCTGGCACCTATGTGCAAAGGCAAGGCAGGATTGGAGCTGAGGCAAGGAAGGCACCAGTGGCGTCTCCCAGGCTCGCTCAGACAGCTCCTTCCTGGGGAGGGAGCCTAAAAGCAAGGCAAGTCTGGGCAAGGCGAGCCCCCGGCCGAGCAGCCTCGCGCCAGAAACTCTGCCAGATCGGGGCTCTGAGCAGAGCTAGAGCTCTGCCGTACTGGAGGCCCACTTAGCTCCGTGCAAGCAGGGCTTTCCTCTTGACTGGGCTCGGCTGCCTCCTCTTCTCCCGAGGAGGCTCGCTACACTGCTGGCTGTGCTCTCGCCTATCAGGCGGGCGCGCAGGGCTCCTCCAGCAGGTCTTGCCTCAGGGGCTGCTTCCCCTGAGTTGAGGCTGTGGGCGGGAACCCAGACACGCAGGATAAGGCCCCAACCACCTGCACATGTCTCTGCTGGGGAGGAGAGTGCTAGGGAACCTACGTCTCTCACACACTTTCTAGGCACCCACGGAGTCAGCCTCTGGAGTGTGGGGATGCAAAACCCAGCCAGGGGCCCTTGGAACCTGGTGCTCTCCGTGCGGAGCTTTGTCTGGGCGGCCAAGGAACCGCTGAAGGAGCCCTGCTGTTGCCCTTCGCTTCCCTCTGACAGAGCTTTCACTGCTGGAGCCCTTGGCAGTGTGCAACCCACCAGCCCCTAAGCCCTCCTCAAGGACGCTTGGGACCTAAGTGCAAAGGCAAGGCAGGGGTAGAGCTGAAGCCAGGAAGGCGCCAGTGGCGTTTCCGAGCCTCACACAGCCTGCTCCTTCCTGGGGAGGGAGCCTTAAAGCAAGGCAAGTCTGCGCAAGGCTCGCCTATGGCAGAGCATCTTGGTGCCAGGAACTCTGCCAGATCGGGCCTCTGAACAGAGCTAGAGATCTGCCGTACTGGAGTCGCACTTAGCTTCGTGAAGCAGGGATTTCAGCTTGACGGGGACTTGCTGCCTCCTCTTCCCCGAGGAGGCTCGCTTCCCTGCTGGCTGTGCACTCGCCTATCAGGCGGGGGCGCAGGGCTCCTCCAGCAGGTCTTGCCTCAGGGGCTGCTTCCCCTGAGTTGGGGCTGTGGCAGGAACCCAGACACGCAGGATCAGGCCCCAAACACCTGCACATGTCTCTGCTGGGGAGGAGAGTGCTAGGGAACCTACGTCTGTCATACACTTTCTGGGCACCCAAGGAATCAGCCTCCGTGTGTGCGGGCTGAAAACCCCAGCCAGGGGACCTGGGAGCCTGGTGCTCTCCGTGTGGCGCTGAATCTGGGCGGCCAAGCAACCGCTGGAGGAGCCCTGCAGTTGCCCTTCCCTTCCCTCTGACAGAATTCTCACTGCTGGAGCCCTTGGCAGTGTGCAACCCACCAGCCCCTAAGCTCTCCTTAAGGAGGACTGGGACCTAAGTGCAAAGGCAAGGCAGGATTGGAGCTGAGGCAAGAAAGGCGCCAGTGGCGACTCCCAGGCTCCTGCTGCCTGCTCCTTCCTGGAGAGGCAGCCTAAAAGCAAGGCAAGTCTGGGCAAGGCTAGCCCCCGGCAGAGCAGCCTCGCGCCAGGAACTCTGCCAGATCGGGGCTCTGAGCAGAGCTAGAGCTCTGCCGTACTGGAGGCGCACTTAGCTCCGTGCAAGCAGGGCTTTCAACTTGACGGGGCTGGGCTGCCTCCTCTTCCCCGAGGAGGCTCGCTTCCCTGCTGGCTGTGCACTCGCCTATCAGGCGGGGGCGCAGGGCTCCTCCAGCAGGTCTTGCCTCAGGGGCTGCTTCCCCTGAGTTGGGGCTGTGGGCAGGAACCCAGACACGCAGGATCAGGCCCCAACACCTGCACATGTCTCTGCTGGGGAGGAGAGTGCTAGGGAACCTACGTCTGTCATACACTTTCTGGGCACCCAAGGAATCAGCCTCCGTGTGTGCGGGGCTGAAAACCCCAGCCAGGGGCCCTGGGAGCCTGGTGCTCTCGGTGCGGCGCTGATTCTAGGCGGCCTAGAAACCGCTGGAGGAGCCCTGCAGTTGCCCTTCCCTTCCCTCTGACAGAGCTCTCACTGCTGAAGCCCTTGGCAGTGTGCAACCCACCACCCCTAAGCCCTCCCCAACGACGCCTGGCACCTATGTGCAAAGGCAAGGCAGGATTGGAGCTGAGGCAAGGAAGGCACCAGTGGCGTCTCCCAGGCTCGCTCAGACAGCTCCTTCCTGGGAGGGAGCCTAAAAGCAAGGCAAGTCTGGGCAAGGCGAGCCCCCGGCGAGCAGCCTCGCGCCAGAAACTCTGCCAGATCGGGGCTCTGAGCAGAGCTAGAGCTCTGCCGTACTGGAGGCCCACTTAGCTCCGTGCAAGCAGGGCTTTCCTCTTGACTGGGCTCGGCTGCCTCCTCTTCTCCCGAGGAGGCTCGCTACACTGCTGGCTGTGCTCTCGCCTATCAGGCGGGCGCGCAGGGCTCCTCCAGCAGGTCTTGCCTCAGGGGCTGCTTCCCCTGAGTTGAGGCTGTGGGCGGGAACCCAGACACGCAGGATAAGGCCCCAACCACCTGCACATGTCTCTGCTGGGGAGGAGAGTGCTAGGGAACCTACGTCTCTCACACACTTTCTAGGCACCCACGGAGTCAGCCTCTGGGAGTGTGGGGATGCAAAACCCAGCCAGGGGCCCTTGGAACCTGGTGCTCTCCGTGCGGAGCTTTGTCTGGGCGGCCAAGGAACCGCTGAAGGAGCCCTGCTGTTGCCCTTCGCTTCCCTCTGACAGAGCTTTCACTGCTGGAGCCCTTGGCAGTGTGCAACCCACCAGCCCCTAAGCCCTCCTCAAGGACGCTTGGGACCTAAGTGCAAAGGCAAGGCAGGGGTAGAGCTGAAGCCAGGAAGGCGCCAGTGGCGTTTCCGAGCCTCACACAGCCTGCTCCTTCCTGGGGAGGGAGCCTTAAAGCAAGGCAAGTCTGCGCAAGGCTCGCCTATGGCAGAGCATCTTGGTGCCAGGAACTCTGCCAGATCGGGCCTCTGAACAGAGCTAGAGATCTGCCGTACTGGAGTCGCACTTAGCTTCGTGTAAGCAGGGATTTCAGCTTGACGGGACTTGCTGCCTCCTCTTCCCCGAGGAGGCTCGCTTCCCTGCTGGCTGTGCACTCGCCTATCAGGCGGGGGCGCAGGCTCCTCCAGCAGGTCTTGCCTCAGGGGCTGCTTCCCCTGAGTTGGGGCTGTGGGCAGGAACCCAGACACGCAGGATCAGGCCCCAAACACCTGCACATGTCTCTGCTGGGGAGGAGAGTGCTAGGGAACCTACGTCTGTCATACACTTTCTGGGCACCAAGGAATCAGCCTCCGTGTGTGCGGGGCTGAAAACCCCAGCCAGGGGACCTGGGAGCCTGGTGCTCTCCGTGTGGCGCTGAATCTGGGCGGCCAAGCAACCGCTGGAGGAGCCCTGCAGTTGCCCTTCCCTTCCCTCTGACAGAATTCTCACTGCTGGAGCCCTTGGCAGTGTGCAACCCACCAGCCCCTAAGCTCTCCTTAAGGAGGACTGGGACCTAAGTGCAAAGGCAAGGCAGGATTGGAGCTGAGGCAAGAAAGGCGCCAGTGGCGACTCCCAGGCTCCTGCTGCCTGCTCCTTCCTGGAGAGGCAGCCTAAAAGCAAGGCAAGTCTGGGCAAGGCTAGCCCCCGGCAGAGCAGCCTCGCGCCAGGAACTCTGCCAGATCGGGGCTCTGAGCAGAGCTAGAGCTCTGCCGTACTGGAGGCGCACTTAGCTCCGTGCAAGCAGGGCTTTCAACTTGACGGGGCTGGGCTGCCTCCTCTTCCCCCGAGGAGGCTCGCTTCCCTGCTGGCTGTGCACTCGCCTATCAGGCGGGGGCGCAGGGCTCCTCCAGCAGGTCTTGCCTCAGGGGCTGCTTCCCCTGAGTTGGGGCTGTGGGCAGGAACCCAGACACGCAGGATCAGGCCCCAAACACCTGCACATGTCTCTGCTGGGGAGGAGAGTGCTAGGGAACCTACGTCTGTCATACACTTTCTGGGCACCCAAGGAATCAGCCTCCGTGTGTGCGGGGCTGAAAACCCCAGCCAGGGGCCCTGGGAGCCTGGTGCTCTCGGTGCGGCGCTGATTCTAGGCGGCCTAGAAACCGCTGGAGGAGCCCTGCAGTTGCCCTTCCCTTCCTCTGACAGAGCTCTCACTGCTGAAGCCCTTGCAGTGTGCAACCCACCACCCCCTAAGCCCTCCCCAACGACGCCTGGCACCTATGTGCAAAGGCAAGGCAGGATTGGAGCTGAGGCAAGGAAGGCACCAGTGGCGTCTCCCAGGCTCGCTCAGACAGCTCCTTCCTGGGGAGGGAGCCTAAAAGCAAGGCAAGTCTGGGCAAGGCGAGCCCCCGGCCGAGCAGCCTCGCGCCAGAAACTCTGCCAGATCGGGGCTCTGAGCAGAGCTAGAGCTCTGCCGTACTGGAGGCCCACTTAGCTCCGTGCAAGCAGGGCTTTCCTCTTGACTGGGCTCGGCTGCCTCCTCTTCTCCGAGGAGGCTCGCTACACTGCTGGCTGTGCTCTCGCCTATCAGGCGGGCGCGCAGGGCTCCTCCAGCAGGTCTTGCCTCAGGGGCTGCTTCCCCTGAGTTGAGGCTGTGGGCGGGAACCCAGACACGCAGGATAAGGCCCCAACCACCTGCACATGTCTCTGCTGGGGAGGAGAGTGCTAGGAACCTACGTCTCTCACACACTTTCTAGGCACCCACGGAGTCAGCCTCTGGGAGTGTGGGGATGCAAAACCCAGCCAGGGGCCCTTGGAACCTGGTGCTCTCCGTGCGGAGCTTTGTCTGGGCGGCCAAGGAACCGCTGAAGGAGCCCTGCTGTTGCCCTTCGCTTCCCTCTGACAGAGCTTTCACTGCTGGAGCCCTTGGCAGTGTGCAACCCACCAGCCCCTAAGCCCTCCTCAAGGACGCTTGGGACCTAAGTGCAAAGGCAAGGCAGGGGTAGAGCTGAAGCCAGGAAGGCGCCAGTGGCGTTTCCGAGCCTCACACAGCCTGCTCCTTCCTGGGGAGGGAGCCTTAAAGCAAGGCAAGTCTGCGCAAGGCTCGCCTAGGCAGAGCATCTTGGTGCCAGGAACTCTGCCAGATCGGGCCTCTGAACAGAGCTAGAGATCTGCCGTACTGGAGTCGCACTTAGCTTCGTGTAAGCAGGGATTTCAGCTTGGGGGACTTGCTGCCTCCTCTTCCCCCGAGGAGGCTCGCTTCCCTGCTGGCTGTGCACTCGCCTATCAGGCGGGGGCGCAGGGCTCCTCCAGCAGGTCTTGCCTCAGGGGCTGCTTCCCCCTGAGTTGGGGCTGTGGGCAGGAACCCAGACACGCAGGATCAGGCCCCAAACACCTGCACATGTCTCTGCTGGGGAGGAGAGTGCTAGGGAACCTACGTCTGTCATACACTTTCTGGGCACCCAAGGAATCAGCCTCCGTGTGTGCGGGGCTGAAAACCCCAGCCAGGGGACCTGGGAGCCTGGTGCTCTCCGTGTGGCGCTGAATCTGGGCGGCCAAGCAACCGCTGGAGGAGCCCTGCAGTTGCCCTTCCCTTCCCTCTGACAGAATTCTCACTGCTGGAGCCCTTGGCAGTGTGCAACCCACCAGCCCCTAAGCTCTCCTTAAGGAGGACTGGGACCTAAGTGCAAAGGCAAGGCAGGATTGGGAGCTGAGGCAAGAAAGGCGCCAGTGGCGACTCCCAGGCTCCTGCTGCCTGCTCCTTCCTGGAGAGGCAGCCTAAAAGCAAGGCAAGTCTGGGCAAGGCTAGCCCCCGGCAGAGCAGCCTCGCGCCAGGAACTCT
>NW_017218453.1:0-11908 GCF_001704415.2 Capra hircus | reverse complement strand
TCTGGAACGTTCTTGGATGCGGGAAATCATCAGGGGAGCCCACCTGGATACCAGTCGTAGGGGTAAAATTCGCATTTTCCTTCCTTGGAGCCCTAACGCAGTACAGCCTAGCAACTGCTTGAAAATCCATCCTGTTGCTGTTTTCTTCCCTCTGACAGAGCGAGCTTTGCTCCCCATTTTGGGATTTTTCAGAAGCAAGGTGGTGGCCTGCAACTCCTTGCCTGGGGTCCATTGGAGGTGCAAGGTGCCCTCGACCAGGTTACCCCAGCATGACACCTGGCCCCTCAGACACACTCCCGCAGCCTGCTTCCCCATGGGCAGGCTGCTCTCACTTAGGAATGTGTTTGCAAGGCCAGGAAACTGCAGGGTGACACAAGGCCCTGATTCTGGAATTGAGTCTGTTGGAACAGGCCTGCAGGTCTTCTGTCTAACAAGCCAAACACTTGCTGCAAGATACAGGCCTGAAAAACACACTCTTGGGCTGCCTTTCCTTCCTCCAAGGAAGAGAGTTTTCTCAGCCTCCTGTGGGCTGAGAGCCACACAGGGCTGAAAAGCACTTGCTGGGGAGATTATTTTTCTTTGGCCATGGCCCCTGAGGCCCTGAGCTCAGGGAGGCCTCCCTCCCTCCCAGGGAAAGTCAAAGGAAGCTCCAAACGGCTGTTCAATCATGTTTCTGAGAGAGTCATTGCCAAGGCAGGTTTATAAGAAGTTCAAGGTCCCCAAGGAGAGAGGGGTCTAGAATTCTCAAGGAGGAAGGAAGGACAAACTGTTTTTTCCCTCTACTTTCCTTAGGATTATATAACAATCATGCATCCTTCTTGAGGACGGTCTCTGGAAAAAACCTTCTGGCTAATCCTGTTATCTTAAAATGTCAATTATGGGAGTAGGTCTAGTGAGTCTTTACAACCTCCAGACATTCTTTTGTTCGTTGTCATAACTTATTGGAGAGTATATAACTCCATTACTAACACTAGCAAGGGGTACGCTTTCTGCCCCTTGTGATGTCTCTGTCAGAAGCTTTCTCTATCTCCTTTATACTTTAATAAAACTCTATTGCACAAAAGCTCTGAGCAATCAAGCCTCGTCTTGGGCCCTGGATTGAATTCTTCTCCTCCATAAGCCAAGAATCCAGCATCTTTTCGTGGTTCAGCAACAATATTTCATTTCCTCTGCAGGAGAGAGCTAGTGAGCTTAGGTCTGTCTGGAACATTCTTGGATCCTGTGGGGAAAATATCCTGTGCACACATCTGGATACTGGGCCTAGAGGCCAAAATTTGCATTTCTTTCCCGGGGAGCCCTAACGTGGTGTGACTTAGCAACTGCTTGAAAATCCATCCCATTGCTGTTTTCCTCCTTCTGACAGAGCTAGCTTTGTTCCCTGCTTTGGGATATCTCAACCGAAGGGCCGGTCCATAGCTACTCGCCTGGGGCCCATTGGATGTGCAAGGTGCCCTCGACTAGGTGACCCTAGCATGGCACTCAGCCCGCTCAGACACACTCCCGAGGCTTCTTTCTCATGGGAAGCACTGCTCCAACCTAGGAATGTGTCTGCAATGCTTGGAAAGTGCAGTGAGACACACAGCCCTGACTCTGGAATTGAGGCCCTCAGAGCAAGCCTGCAGCTCTGATGTCTGAGAAGCAAAACACTTGCTGCAAAGAGAGGCCTGAAAACACACTCTCTGTGGATGACTTTCCTTCCTCTAAGGAAGATAGTTTTCCCAGTCTCCTGCTTCCTGAATGTCACACAGCTGGAATGCGCTTGCTTGGAGGTCGTGATTCAGTGGCAATGACCCCTGAGGCCCTTTGCCCAGGGAGGGCTCCCACACTCACAGGCAAATCAAAGCAACTTCCAAGTGAGTCAGCTTTTCACATCAAGTGGCCAAAGTATTGGAGTTTCAGGTTCAGTATTAGTCCTTCCAATGTATATTCAGACCTGATTTCCTTTAGGATGGAGTGGTTGTGTCTCCTTGTAGTCTAAGCGACCTACAAGCATCTTCTCCAACACCACAGTTCAAAAGCATCCAATTTTCAGCTGTCACTTTCTTTATAGTACATCTTTCATATCCATCCATGACATATGGAAAAACCATAGCCTTGACTGGATGGATCTTTGTTGGCAAAGCAACATCTCGGCTTTTTATATGCTGTCTATTTTGGTCATCACTTTTCTTCCAAGTCATAAATATGTTTTAAGTTCATGGAGGCAGCCATCACCTGCAGTGATTTCCAAGCCCCCCAAAATAGTCTGATGCTGTTTCCAATGTTTTCCCATCTATTTGCCATGAAGTGATGAGACTGGATGCAATGATTTTAGTTTTCTGAATGCTGAGCTTTAAGCTAACTTTTTCACTCTCCTCTTTCACTTTCACCAGGAGACTTTTTAGTTCTTCTTCACTTTCTGCCATAAGGGTGGTGTCATCTGCATATCTGAGATTACTGATATTTCTCCCAGCAATCTGGATTCCAGCGTGTGCTTCCTCCATCCCAGTGTTTCTCATGATGTACTCTGCATATAAGTTAAATAAGCAGGGTGACAATACACTCCCTTGACATATTCCTTTTCCTATTTAGAACCAGTCTGTTGTTCCATGTCCAGTTCGAACTGTTTCTTCCTGACCTGCATACAGGTTTCTCAAGAGACAGGTCAGGTGGTCTGGTATTCCCATCTCTTTCAGAATTTTTCCCAGTTTATTGTGATCCACACAGTCAAAGGCTTTGGCATAGTCAATAAAGCAGAAATAGATGTCTTTTTTTCTGGAACTCTCTTGCTTTTTCAATGATCCAGTGGATGTTGGCAGTTTGATCTCTGGTTTCTCTGCATTTTTAAAATCCCTCTTGAACATTTGGAAGTTCACAGTTCATGTGAATTTGGAGAATTTTGAGCATTACTTTGCTAGTGTGTGAGATGAGTGCAATTGTGCAGCACCTTGAATATTCTTTGTCATTGCCTTTCTTTGGGATTGGAATGAAAACTGACCTAATGACTAGATGTTTTCAATTGCATATGCTGAAAGAACTGGCTGTGCAGTTTTGAAGAAAAAAAAATCATTTTAACCCATTTTCTCTGAAGTGCAAGGCATATCATGGCCATCCCTGAATCATAAAGTCACCTTTTCTTTATGTAGTCATAGTTTCATGCCTAAATTATAGGCCAACTCATGCTCAAATGGACTCTGATGTCAGGGGCAGATCAACTAATAAAAAGCTTGGATTGTCCCTCTGGAGGAAAGTGAGATCTTGGTCCCATGAGAAGAATCTGAAGGGTTAAGGGAACTTGCAAGAGTGGGGAAAGCTTAGTCCATCCAACATGTACCAAAATCTTAAATAAGGCTTATTTACTTTACCGAAGTAAAAAAACAGATGATGAAAACAATTATAAATCAATGAAAGGTAAAGAAATTCATAGTCTGTTATCAAAAATTGCATTCTAAGAAAACTTTGTGCTCTTAACCTAGAGAGGAGACTAAATTCCATCTGGTACCAGCTTACCAGAAGACAAACAAACAAACAAACAAATTATCGGTAAGCTTAAAAAAAGTATATTCCATATATCTTGAAGTAGCAGTATTTCTGCAAAGGCATCAGTGTGAAACCATAGAGGACATGGTTAAAACCTGATTAAATAGAAATTGACAATGTAATCTGGTCACTGCTGCGACTTGAAATGCTTTAATATGATAACTGGAATTATAACTGACAGCATTTGACCAGGACATATCAGATTTTCACGGATGTCAGATAATTTCTAGGATATCTATATTAGGAACTGAAGGAATCTTTGAACCTAGGAAAGAAAACAACAGTCTCAAAGGCCCTTGCTGAATCATCTATCAGCAAGGAATGTCTTTGCTGGAGGTTCTCCCCTCCAGGCGATATGAGGCCCATTTCCGCTGAGGCGTCTCGAGGCTAATCACACCTAACCCCTGGAACTTGCAAAGGGTCCTTCACACCCTTGCTGCAATTCAAGAAGTTCCCCGACATACCCGTCTCCACTCGACAGGAAGCACGAGAGTCCCGCCCACATCCAGAGGAACCCCGTTTCCGCCTCCTAGCTCGAGAGGAGGGATCCTTTCCCTGCGTGGTCGGGAAAGAATCCCCGGCGTTTCCGTCGCATCTCAAGAGGATGCGCTCCCACAGGAAAGGCGAGAGGAACTCAAGGGTCGTGCCACATTCCCAGAGTCCCCCAGATGTCTCAGTCCATTCCAGGGAAACCTGTTTTCCCTGCACTGCCTCGACTTTCAAGCCGGAAATCGACTCACACCACGCTGGCACGTGGGACACCCCGGTGGGAAAGCCTCGTGGGAAAGCCTTGTGGGAAAGCCTCGAGGGAAAGCCCTGATCCCTTGATCCACGCGAAGGGTAGCGTGACACTTCTGCTACAGCTCGGGAGGAAAGCGCACGTGCATGCCCCCACTCGAGACAAAGACTGACTCCGCTGAGGAGACTCCAGAAGTACCCCAAGATCCATGTCAGCACTGGAGAGGAAACCTCAGGTTCTGGCACCGACTCAACACAAGGTCTTAGGCCCTGGCATCGAGGGGAGAGGAATTCCGAGAGGCCCCCGAACAACTCGCATGGGGCCTGGCCTTTCCTGAGGCCACCAGAGCGGGTCCCTGAGGTCCCCGTCGTAAGTCGAGAGCACCTGCTGCAACTCGAGAAAATTCAGGAGGTTCTCCCCTCCAGGCGAGATGAGGCCCATTCGTGCTGAGGCGTCTCGAGGCTAATCAGACCTAACTTCTGGAACATCCAAAGGGTCCTTAACACCCTTGCTGCAACTCAAGATGTTGCCCAACATACCCTTCTCAGCTTGAGAGGAAGCATAAGAGTCCCGCCCACATCCAGAGGAGCCCCGTTTCCGCCTCCTAGCAGGATAGGAGGGATCCTTTCCCTGCGTGTTCGGGAAAGAACTCCCGTCGTTCCCGTCGCATCTCAAGAGGAGGCACTCTCCACAGGAAAGGCGAGAGGAACTCCAGGGTCGTGCCACATTCCCAGAGTCCCCAGATACCTCAGTCCATTCCAGGGAAACCTGTTTTCCCTGCACTGCCTCGACTTTCAAGCCGAGGACCGACTCACACCACGGTGGCACGTGGGTCATCCCTGTGGGAAAGCCTCGTGGGAAAGCCTCGTGGGAAAGCCTCGAGGGAAAGCCCCTGATTCCTTGATGCACGCGAAGAGAAGCATGACACTGCTGCTACAGCTCGGGAGGAAAGCGCACGTGCATGCCCCCTCTCGAGACAATGACTGACTCCACTGAGGAAACTCCAGAAATACCCCAAGATCCATGTCAGCACTGGAGAGGAATCCTCAGTTTCCGGCACCGACTCCACACAAGGTCTTAGGCCCCGGCATCGACGGGAGAGGAATCCCGAGAGACCACCGAGCAACGCGCATGGGGACTGGCCTTTCCTGAGGTCACCAGAGCGGGTCCCTGAGGTCCCCGTCGTAAGTCAAGAGCACCTGCCGCAACTCGAGAAAATCCAGGAGGTTCTCCCCTACAGGCGAGATTAGGCCCATTTCCGCTGAGGCGTCTCGAGGCTAATCACACCTAACCTCTGGAACTTACAAAGGCACCTTCACACCCTTGTTGCAACTCAAGAAGTTCCCCGACATACCCGTCTCCACTCGAGAGGAAGCACGAGTGTCCCGCCCACATCTAGAGGAGCCCTGTTTTTGCCTCCAAGTTCGAGAGCAGTGATCCTTTCCCTGTGTGGTCCTGAAAGAATTCCCGTCTTTCCCGTCGCATCTCAAGAGGAGGCGCTCTCCACAGGAAAGGCGAGAGGAACTCCAGGGTCGTGCCACCATTGCCAGGCCCCCATATACCTCAGTCCATTCCAGGGAAACCTGTTTTCCCTGCACTGCCTCGACTTTCAAGCCGAGGATAGACTCACACCACGGATGTGGACAGCCCTGTGTGAAAGCCTCGTGGGAAAGCCTCGTGAGAAAGCCTCGAGGGAAAGCCACAGATCCCTTGATCCACGCGAAGGGAAGCGTGACACTGCTGCTACAGCTCGAGAGGAAACCGCACGTGCATGCCCCCACTCGAGACGAGGACTGACTCCCCTGGGGAGACTCCAAGAGTACCCAAGATCCATATCAGCACTGGACAGGAATCCTCAGGTTTCGGCACCGACTCCACACAAGGTCTTAGGCTCCGGCATCGACGGGAGAGGAATCCCGAGAGGCCCCCGAGCAACTCCATGGGGACAGGCCTTTCCTGAGGCCACCAGAGCGGGTCCCTGAGGTCCCCGTCGCAGTCGAGAGCTCCTGCCGAAACTCGAGAAAATCCTGGAGGTTCTCCCCTCCAGGCGATATGAGGCCCATTTCCGCTGAGGCGTCTCGAGGCTAATCACACCTAAACCTCTGGAACTTCCAAAGGGTTTTTCACACCCTTGTTGCAACTCAAGAAGTTCCCCGACATACCCGTCTCCACTGGAGAGGAAGCACGAGAGTCCCGCCCACATCCAGAGGAGCCCCGTTTCCGCCTCCTAGCTCGAGAGGATGGATCCTTTCCCTGCGTGATCGGGAAAGAATTCCCGGCGTTCCCGTCGCATCTCAAGAGGAGGCGCTCTCCCACAGGAAAGGCGAGAGGAAAATCCAGGGTCGTGCCACCTTTGCCAGGGTCCGCCATATGTCTCAGTCCATTCCAGGGAACCTGTTTTCCCTGCACTGCCTCGACTTTCAAGCCGGAGTATCGACTCACACCACGATGGCACGTGGGACAGCCCTGTGGGAAAGCCTCGTGGGAAAGCATCGTGGGAAAGCCTCGTGGGAAAGCCTCGAGGGAAAGCCACAGATCCCTTGACCCACGGCGAAGGGAAGCGTGACACTGCAGCTACAGCTCTGGAGGAAAGCGCACGTGCATGCCCCCACTCGAGACGAGGACTGACTCCCCTGGGGAGACCCCAGATGTACCCCAAGATCCATGTCATCCCTGGAGTGGAATCCTCAGGTTGCGGCACCGGACTCCACACAAGGTCTTAGGCCCTTGCATCGCCGGAGGGGAATCTGAGAGGCCCCCGAGCAACTCGCAAGGGGACTGGCCTTTCCTGAGGCCACCAGAGCGGGCCCCTGAGGTCCCGTCATAAGTCGAGAGCACCTGCCGCACCTCGAGAAAATCCAGGGAGGTTCTCCCTCCAGGAGAGATGAGGCCATTTCCGCTGAGGCGTTTCAAGGCTAACCACTCCTAACCTCTGGAACTTCAATAGCGAGGAGCCGCGTTTCCGCCTCCTAGCTCGAGACGAGGGATCCTTTCCCTGCATGTTCGGGAAAGAATTCCCGGCGTTCCCGTCGCATCTCAACAGGAGGCCCTCTCCACAGGAAAGGCGAGAGGAACTCCAGGGTCGTGGCACCATTTCCCAGAGTCCCCGAGATGTCTCAGTCCATTCCAGGGAAACCTTTTTTCCCTGCACTGCCTCGACTTTCAAGCCGAGGATCCACTCACACCACGGTGGCACGTGGGACAGCCCTGTGGGACAGCCTCGTGAAAAGCCTCGTGGGAAAGCCTCGAGGCAAACCACAGATCCTTGATCCGCGAAGGAAGCGTGACACTGCTCCTACAGCTCGGGAGGGAAGCGCACTTGCATGCCCCCATTCGAAACGAGGACTGACTCCCCTGGGGAGACTCCAGAAGTACCCCAAGATCCATGTCAGCACTGGAGAGGAATCCTCAGGTTGCGGCACGACTCCACACAAGGTCTTAGGCCCTTGCATCGCCGGAGGGGAATCTGAGAGGCCCCGAGCAACTCGCATGGGGACTGGCCTTTCCTGAGGCCACCAGATCGGGCCCTGAGGTCCCCGTCATAAGTCGAGAGCACCTGCCGCACCTCGAGAAAATCCAGTAGGTTCTCCCTCCAGGAGAGATGAGGCCCATTTCGCTGAGGCGTTTCGAGGCTAACCACACCTAACCTCTGGAACTTCAATAGGGTCCTTCAAACCTTGCTGCAACTCAAGAAGTTCCCCACATACCCGTCTCCACTCGAGAGGAAGAAGTAGAGTCCGCCACATCCAGAGGAGCCCTGTTTCCGCTCATAGCTCGAGAGGATTGATCCTTTCCCTGGTGGTCGGAAAGAATCCGGCGTTCCCAACGCATCTCAAGAGGAGGCCCTCTCCACAGGAAAAGCAAGAGGAACTCCAGGTCGTGCCACCATTCCAGAGTCCCCAGATGTCTCAGTCCATTCCAGGGAACCTGTATTCCCTGCACTGCCTCGACTTCAAGCCGAGGATCGACTCACACCACAGTGGCACGTGGGACTGCCCTGTGGGAAAGCCTCATGGAAAGCCTCCAGGGAAAGCCACAGATCCCTTGATCCACGCGAAGGGAAGCGTGACACTGCTGCTAGAGCTCGGAGAAACCGCACGTGCATGCCCCACTCGAGACGAGGACTGACTCCCCTGGGGAGACTCCAGAAATACCCCAAGATCCATGTCAGCACTGGAGAGGAATCCTCAGGTTCCGCACCGACTCCACACAAGGTCTTAGGCCCGGCATCTACGGAAGAGGAATCCCGAGAGGCCCAGGGCAACTCGCATGGGGACTGGCCTTTCATGAGGCCACCAGAGCGGGTCCTGAGGCCTTCATCTTAAGTCGAGAGCACCTGCCGCAACTCGAGAAAATCCAGGAGGTTCTCCCCTCCAGGCGAGATGAGGCCCATTTCCACTGAGGGGTCTCGAGGGCCTAATCACACTTTAAACTCTGGAACTTCCAAAGGGTCCTTCACACCCTTGCTGCAACTCAAGAAGTTCCCCGACATACCCGTCTCCACTCGAGAGGAAGCACGAGAGTTCCCGCCCACATCCAGAGGAGCCCCGTTTCTGCCTGCCTAGCTCGAGAGGAGGGATCCTTTCCCTGCGTGGTGGGGAAAGAATTCCCAGCGATTCCCGTCGCATCTCAAGAGGAGGCGCTCTCCACAGGAAAGGTGAGAGGAACTCCAGGGTCGTGCCACCATTCCCAGAGTCCCCCAGATGTCTCAGTCCATTCCAGGGAAACCTGTTTTCCCTGCACTGCCTCGGACGTTCAAGCCGAGGATCGACTCACACCACGGTGGCACGTGGGACAGCCCTGTGGGAAAGCCTCGTGGGAAAGCCACAGATCCCTTGATCCAGGCGAAGGGAAGCGTGACACTGCTGCTACAGGCTCGGGAGGAAAGCGCACGTGCATGCCCCCACTCGAGACGAGGACTGACTCCCCTGGGGAGACTCCAGAAGTACCCCAAGATCCATGTCATCACTGGAGAGGAAACCTCAGGTTCTGGCACCGACTCCACACAAGGCCTTAGGCCCCGATATTGACGGGAGAGGAATCCCAAGAGGCCCCAGAGCAACTCGCATGGGGTCTGGCCTTTCCTGAGGCCACCAGAGCGGGTCCCTGAGATCCCCGTCGTAAGTCGAGAGCACCTGCCGCAACTCGAGAAAATCCAGGAGGTTCTCCCCTCCAGGCGAGATGAGGCCCATTTCCGCTGAGGCGTCTCGAGGCTAATCACACCTAACCTCTGGAACGTTCAAGGGGTCCTTCACACCGTTGCTGCACCTCAAGAAGTTCCCCGACATACCCGTCTCCACTCGAGAGGAAGCAGGAGAGTCCCGCCCACATCCAGAGGAGCCCCGTTTCCGCCTCCTAGCTCGAGAGGAGGGATCCTTTCCCTGCGTGGTCCGGAAAGAATTCCCGGCGTTCCTGTCGCATCTCAAGAGGAGGCGCTCTCCACAGGAAAGGCGAGAGGAACTCCAGGGTCGTGCCACCATTCCCTGAGTCCCCCAGATGTCTCAGTCCATTCCAGGGAACCTGTATTCCCTGCACTGCCTCGACTTTCAAGCCGAGGATCGACTCACACCACAGTGGCACGTGGGGCAGCCCTGTGGGAAAGCCTCGTGGGAAAGCCTCGTGGGAAGCCTGGTGGGAAAGCCTCGTGGGAAAGCCTCGTGGGAAAGCCTCGAGTGGGAACAGGCCTGTGGGAAAGCCTCGGGAAAGCCTCGTGGGAAAGCCTCAAAGCGTGGAAAGCTCGTGGGAATGCCTCGAGGTTAAGCCTCAGATCCCTTGATCCACGCGAAGGGAAGTGCGACCCTGCTGCTACAGCTAGGAAGGAAAGCGCACATGCATGCCCCCACTCGAGACGAGGACTGACTCCCCTAGGGAGACTCCCGAAGTACCCCAATTTCCATGTCAGCACTGGAGAGGAATCCTCAGGTTCCGGCACTGCCTCCACACAAGGTCATAGGCCCCAGCATCGACCGGAGAGGAATCCTGAGAAGACCCGAGCAACTCTCATGGGGACTGGACTTTCCTGAGGAAACCAGTGCGGGTCCCTGAGGTTACCTTCGTAAGTCGAGAGCACCTGCCCCAACTCGAGAAAATCGAGGAGGTTTCCCCTCCAGGCGAGATGAGGCCCATTTCCACTGAGGGGTCTCGAGCCTAATCACACTTAAACTCTGGAACTTCCAAAGGGTCCTTCACACCCTTGCTGCAACTCAAGAAGTTCCCCGACATACCCGTCTCCACTCGAGAGGAAGCACGAGAGTTCCCCCACATCCAGAGGAGCCCCGTTTCCGCCTCCTAGCTCGAGAGGAGGGATCCTTCCCTGCGTGGTCGTGAAAGAATTCTCGGCGTTCCGAAGCATCTCAAGAGGAAGCGTTCTCCTCAGGAAAGGCGAGAGGAACGCCAGGGTCGTGCCACCATTCCCAGAGTCGCCCAGATGTCTCAGTCCATTGTAGGGAAACCTGTTTTCCCAGCACTGCCTCGACTTTCAAGCCAAAGATCGACTCACACCACGGTGGCACGAAGGACAGCCCTGTTCAAAAAGCCTCGTGTGAGAAAGCCACGTGGGAAAGCCAGAGAGAGAGCCACAGATCCCTTGATCCACGCGAAGGGAAGAGCAACACTACTGCTACAGCTCGAGAGGAAAGGGCACGTGCATGCCCCACTCGAGACGAGGACTGACTCCCTGGGGAGACTCCAGAAGTACCAAGATCCATGTCAGCACTGGAGAGGAATCCTCAGGTTCTGGCACCAACTCCACACAAGATCCTAGGCCCCGCTTCGACGAGAGGGAATCCCGAGAGGCCCGGAGGAACTCGCATGGGGACTGGCCTTTCGTGAGGCCACAAAAGCGGGTCCCTGATGTCCCATCGTAAGTCGAGAGCACGTGCTGCAACTCGAGAAAAACCAGGAGTTCTCTTCTCCTGCGAGATGAGGCCCATTTCCCCTGAGGTGTCTCCAGGCTAATCACACCTAAACTCTGGAACTTCCAAAGGGTCCTTCACACCCTTGCTGCAACTCAAGAAGTTCCCCAACATGTCCGTCTCCACTCGACAGGAAGCACGAGAGTCCGCCGCCCACATCCAGAGGAGACCGGTTTCCGCCTGTAGCTCGAGAGGGGGGATCCTTTCACTGCGTGCTCGGGAAAGAATACCCTGCATTCCCGACGCATCTCAAGAGGAGGCGCTCTCACAGGAAAGGCGCGAGAGGAACTCCAGGGTAGTGCCACCATTTCCAGAGTCCCCCAGATATCTCCGTCAATTCCAGGGAAACCTGTTTTCCCTGCAGTGCCTGGAATTTCAAGCCAAGGATCGACTCACACCACGGTGGCACGTGGGACAGCCCTGTGGGAATGCCTCGTGGGAAAGCCTCGAGGGAAAGCCCCTGATCCATTGATACACGTGAAGTGAAGTGGGACACTGCTGCTACAGCTCGGAAGGAAAGCGCACGTGCATGCCCCCACTCGAGACGAGGACTGACTCCCCTGGGGAGACTCCAGAAGTACCCCAAGATCCATGTCAGCACTGGAGAGGAATCCTCAGGTTCTGGCACCAACTCCACACAAGATCCTAGGCCCAGGCATCGACGGGAGAGGAATCCCGAGAGGCCCCGAGCAACTCGCATGGGACTGGCCTTTCCTGAGGCCACCAGAGCGGTGCC
>NW_017218452.1:0-11908 GCF_001704415.2 Capra hircus | reverse complement strand
GCTACTCTACAGAAAGGTGAGAGGAACTCCAGGGTCGTGCCACCATTCCTAGAGTCCCCCAGATGTCTCAGTCCATTCTAGAGGAAACTGTTTTCCCTGTACTGCCTCGACTTTCAAGCCGAGGATCGACTCACACCACGGTTTCACGAGGTACAGCCTGTGGGAAAGTCTCGAGGGAAAGCCACCGATCCCTTGATCCACGCGCCGGGAAGTGAGACACTGCTGCTACAGCTCGGGAGGAAAGCGCTCGTGCATGCCCCCACTCGAGCCCAGGACTGACTGCCCTGTGGAGACTCCAGAATTACTCCAAGATCCATGTCAGCACTGGAGAGGAATCCTCAGGTTCTGGCCCCGACTCTACACAAGGACTTAAGCCCCAGCATCGATGGGAGAGGAATCCCGAGAGTCACCCTAGCAACTCGCATGGGGACTGGCCTTTTCTGAGGCCACCAGAGCGGGTCCCGTAGGTGCCCGTCGTAAGTCGAGAGCACCTGCTGCAACTCGAGAAAATCCAGGAGGTTCTCCCCTCCATGTGAGAGGAGGCCCATTTCCGTGGAGGAGTCTCACGGCTAATCACACCTTATCTCTGGCACTTCCAAAGGGTCCTTCACACCCTTGTTGCCACTAAAGAAGTTTCCCGACATACCCGTCTCCACTTGAGAGGAAGCATGAGGGTCCCTCCCAGATCCAGAGCAGCCCCGTTTCAGCCTCGTAGCTCGAGATGAGGGATCCTTTCCTTGCTTCATCGGGAAAGACTTCCCGCCGTTCCCGTCGCATGTCAGGAGGATGCTCCCTCCACAGGAAAGGCAAGAGAAACTCCAGGGTCCTTCCAACATTCCAAGAGTCCCGCAGATGTCTCAGTCCATACCAGAGGAACCTGTTTTCCCTGCTCTGCCTCGACTTTCAGGCCGAGGATCTACTCACACCACTGTGGCACGTGGGACAGCCTTGTGGGAAAGCCTCGTGAGAAAGTCTTGAGGGAAGCCACAAATTCCTTGACTGACGTGACGGGAAGCCTGACACTGCGGCTACCGCGCGGAGGAAAGCGCACGTGCATGCCCCCACTTCGAGCCGAGGACTGACTTCTCTGGGCAGACTCCAGAAGTACCCCAAGATCCATGTCAGCACTGGAGAGGAATCCTCAGGTTCCGGCTTCAACTCCACACAAGGTCTTAGGCCCCGGCATCGACCTGAGAGGAATCCCGAGTGGCCCCCTAAAACCTTGCAATGTGACTGGCCTTTCCTGAGGCCACCAGAGCGGGTCCCTGACGTCCCCGTCGTAACTCGAGGAGCACGTGCCACAAGTCGAGAAAATCCAGGAGGTTCTCCCCTCCAGGCGAGATGAGGCCCATTTCCGCTGAGGCGTTTCGAGGCTAATCACACCTAACCTCTGGAACTTCCAAAGGGTCCTTCACACCCTTGTTGCAACTCAAGAAGTTCCCCGACATACCCGTCTCCACTCGAGAGGAAGCACGAGGTTCCCGCCCACATCCAGAGGAGCCCCGGTTCCGCCTCATAGCTGGAGATTAGGGATCCTTTCCCTACTTTGTCGGGAGAGAATTCCCAGTGTTCCCATCGCATCTCCAGATGAGGCGCTTTCAACAGGAAAGGCGAGAGGAACTCCAGGGTAGTCCCACCATTCCAAGAGTCCCCCAGATGTCTCAGTCCATTCCAGAGGATCCTGTGTTCCCTGCACTGCCTCGACGTTCACGCCGATGATTGACTCACACCGCGGAGGCTCTTGGGACAGCCTTGTGGGAAAGCTTCGTGTGAAAGCCTCGAGGGAAAGCCTCGAGGGAATGCCTCAGATCCCTTGTACCACGCTACAGGAAGTTTGACGCTTCTGCTACAGCTTGGGAGGTAAGCGCACGTGCATGCCCCCAATGAAGACGAAGACTGACTCCCCTTTCGAGACTCCAGAATTACCCCAAGATACATGTCAGCTGTGGACAGGAATCCTCAGGTTCCGGCCCCGACTCCACACAAGGTCTTAGGCTCCGGCATCGACTGGGAAGGACCCCTAGATGCCCCTAGCAACTCGCCTGGCGACTGGCCTTTCCTGAGTCCACCAGAGCGGATCTCTGTGGACCCCGTCGTAACTCGAGAGCACCTGCCACAGCTCGAAAAAATCCAGGAGATTCTCCCCTCCAGGCGCAATGAGGCCCATTTCCGCTGAGGCATCTCGAGGCAAACCACTCCTAACCTCTGGAACTTCGAAAGAGTCCTTCACACCCTTGCTGCAACTCAAGAAGTTCCCCGACATACCTGTTCCTCTTCACTTTCTGCCATAGTTGTGATGTCATCTGCATATCTAAGTTTATTGATATTTCTCCCAGCAATCTTGATTCCAGCTCACGTATCTTCCATCCCAGCATTTTTCATGATGTACTCTTCATATAAGTTAAATAAACATGGTGACAATATACAGCCTTGACATACTCCTTTTCCTTTTTGGAACCAGTCTGTTGTTCCATGTCTTGTTCTAACTGTTGCTTCCTGACCTGCATACAGGTTTCTCAAGAGACAGGTCAGGTGGTCTGGTATTCCCGTCTCTTTCAGAATATTTCCCAATTTATTGTGATCCACACAGTCAAAGGCTTTGGCATAGTCAATAAAGCAGAAAGATGGTTTTGTTTTCGGGAACTCTCTTGCTTTTTCAATGATCCTTGGATGTTGGCAATTTGATCTCTGGTTTCTCGACATTTTTTATTCATTTATTTATTTATTTTTAATTGTTTAGTTTTTATTTTTTAAATTTTAAAATCTTTAATTCTTATATGCATTCCCATACATGAACCCCCCTCCCACCTCCCTCCCCATAACATCTCTCTGGATCATCCCCATGCACCTGTCCCAAGCATGATGTATCCTGCGTCAGACATAGACTGGCGATTCAATTCTTACATGATAGTATACATGCTAGCATGCCATTCTCCCAAATCATCCCACCCTCTCCCTCTCCCTCTGAGTCCAAAAGTCCGTTATACACATCTGTGTCTTTTTTTTCCTGTCTTGCATACAGGGTAGTCATTGCCATCTTCCTAAATTCCATATATATGTGTTAGTATACTGTATTGGTGTTTTTCTTCCTGGCTTTCTTCACTCTGTATAATCGGCTCCAGTTTCATCCATCTCATCAGACTGATTCAAATGAATTCTTTTTAACGGCTGAGTAATACTCCATTGTGTATATGTACCACAGCTTTCTTATCCATTCATCTGCTGATGGACATCTAGGTTGTTTCCATGTCCTGGCTATTATAAACAGTGCTGCGATGAACATTGGGGTACATGTGTCTCTTTCAATTCTGGTTTCCTCGGTGTGTATGCCCAGAAGTGGGATTGCTGGGTCATAAGGTAGTTCTATTTGCAATTTTTAAAGGAATCTCTGCATTTTTAAAATCCCTCTTGAACATTTGGAAGTTCACAGTTCATGTGAACTTGGAGAATTTTGAGCATTACTTTACTAGCGTGTGAGATGAGTGCAATTGTGCAGCAGCTTGAATATTCTTTGTCATTGCCTTTCATTGGGATTGGAATGAAAACTGACCTAATGACTAGATGTTTTCAATTGCATATGCTGAAAGAACTGGCTGTGCAGTTTTGAAGAAAAAAAAATCATTTTAACCCATTTTCTCTGAAGTGCAAGGCATATCATGGCCATCCTGAATCAAAAACTCAACTTTTCTTTATGTAGTCATAGTTTCATGCCTAAATTATAGGCCAACTCGTGCTCAAATTGACTCTGATATCAGGGGCAGATCAACTAATAAAAAGCTTGGATTGTCCCTCTGGAGGAAAGTGAGATCTTGTTCCCACGAGAAGAATCTGAAGGGTTAAGGGAACTTGCAAGAGTGGGGAAAGCTTAGTCCATCCTACATGTACCAAAATCTTAAATAAGGCTTATTTACTTTACCGAAGTAAAGAAACAGATGATGAAAACAATTATAAATCAATGAAATGTAAAGAAACTCATAGTCTGTTATCAAAAATTGCATTCTAAGAAAACTTTGTTCTCTTAACCTAGAGAGGAGACTAACTTCCATCTGGTACCAGCTTACCAGAAGACAAACAAACAAACAAAAAATTATTGGTAAGCTTAAAAAAGTATATTCCATATATCTTGAAGTAGCAGTATTTCTGCAAAGGCATCAGTGTGAAACCATAGAGGACATGGTTAAAACCTGATTAAATAGAAATTGACAAAGTAATCTGGTCACTGCTGCGACTTGAAATGCTTTAATATGATAACTAGAATTATAACTGACAGCATTTGACCAGGACATATCAGATTTTCATGGATGTCACATAATTTCTAGGATATCTATACTAGGAACTGAAGGAATCTTTGAACCTAGGAAAGAAAACAACAGTCTCAAAGGCCCTTGCTGAATCATCTATCAGCAAGGAATGTCTTTGCAAGGATCGCAAAGTGAAGGGAAAATACACCGACCTGCCTCTGCAACTTTGGTCCTCTGAGCAGATCTGGAGGTCTCCCTTTGTATAAGCTAACCTGTTCCTTCCAAATAGAGGTTTACAACACCAAACAACTGGCCGCCTATTCTTCCCCAAAGGAGGCTCTCTTTCCCCACATCCTGCGAACTCCCTTTCCCAACCTCCTGGAAAAGCGCTTCTTGCAGTTCCTTTCAGAAAATCCTATGGACGGAGAAGCCTGGTAGGCTGCAGTCCATGGGGTCGCTGAGGGTCGGACACGACTGAGCGACTGCACTTTCATTTTCACTTTCATGCATTGGAGAAGGCAATGGCAACCCACTTACTGTTCTTGCCTGGAGAATCCCAGGGATGGGGGAGCCTAGTGGGCTACCGTCTATGGCGTCGCACAGAGTCGAACACGACTGAAGCAGCTTAGCAGCAGCAGCAGCAGCAGCAGTTCCTTTCTTAGGGACAGTTATCCCTGAGATTGGGACCTGGAAAGACAGAGCCACCTCCACACACACGTCTTTTCTGTCCCCTTTCCTCTGGAGGAGAGCTCTAGTGAGCCTAGGTCTGTCAGGAAAATTCTTGGCTTTGACGGGATCACACCCAGTGTGTGAACCTGCATACCCGACCTAGGGGCCACAGGGCACCTGTTTTGCTCGAGTGGGTCCTGGAGGGGTGCAGCATAGCAAGAGCTTAAAAATCCATCCAAATTGTCTTTCTTTACCTCGGAGAGAACGAGTTTGCTCCACCTCCACCCTTTGGCAGTGTGGAGGGAAGAGGGCACCACCCTCTCCAAAGGGGGCATAGGGCCTACCAGGAGAGAAAGGCCCCTTGAGGAGCTGAGCCCAGGTAGGCAGCCAGTGATGTCAAGCACACTCCCGCTGCTTGCTTCTTCATGGGCACTCCCACGATCTGCTAGGAATGTCTTTGCAAGGATCTCAAAGGGAAGGGGAGATACATGGCCCTGTCTCTGGAACTTCAGTCCTCTGAGCAGATCTGGAGATCTTGAGTTGTATAAGCAAACCTGTTCCTTCCAAATAGAGGCTTGCAAACACACGCCTGGTGGTTGCCTCTTCTTCCCCGAAGAAGCCTTTCTTTCCCCACATGCTGTGAACTCCCTGTCCCAACCTCCAAGAATAGCGCTTCTTGCCATTCCTTTCTTAGAGGCAGTTATCCCTGAGCTTGGGGCCGTAGGGAGTAGCCCCACACTCACAGGGAAAGGCAAAGACTCCTCCATACATCTCCTCTATCCCCTTTGCTCTGGAGGAGAGCTCTAGTGAGCCTAGGTCTTTCAGGAAAATTCTTGGCTTGGACAGGATCTCACCCTGTTTGTGAACCTGCATACCCAACCAGGGGCCACAGAGCACCTGTTTCAGTAAAGTGGGCCCTGAAAGGGTGCAGCCTAGCAAGAGCTTGAAAATCCATTCAATTGCTGTTTTTGTACCTCTGACAGAGCGAGCTTGGCTCCACCCTTTGGCAGTGAGGAGAAAAGAGGCATGACACCCTCCCCAAGGGGACATGGGGCCTACTTCGAGAGGAAAGGCCCCTTGTGGAGTTGAGGCCAGGAAGGCACACAGTCATGTCAAACACACTCCCACTGCTTGCTTCTTCATGGGCACTCCCGCTATCAGCTAGGAATGTCTTTGCAAGGATCACAAAGGGAAGGGGAGATACACGGCCCTGCCTCTGGACCTCCGGTGCTCTGAGCAAATCTGGAGGTCTCCCGTTGTGTAAGTGAACCTGTTCCTTCCAAAGAGAGGCTTGCAAACACATGCTGGATTGTTGCCTCTTCTTCCCTGAGGGAGGCTCTCTTTCCCCGCATCCTGGGAACACCCTCTCCAAGTGCTGGAAAAGCTCTTCTTGGAGTTTCTTTCTTAAAGTCAGTTATCCCTGAGCTTGGGGCCATAGGGAATAGCACCAAACTAACAGGGAAAGGCAGGCAACGTCCACTTATCTCTTCCATCCGCTTTGCTCTGGAGGAGAGCTCTAATGAGCCTATGTCTGTTAGGAAAATTCTTGGCTTTGATGGGAACACACCCGGTGTGTGAACCCGCATACCCGACCTAGGGGCCACAGGGCACCTGTTTCACTCGAGTGAGCCCCGAAGTGGTGCAGCTTAGCAAGAGCCTGAAAATCCATTCAATTGCTGTTTTTGTACCTCTGACAGAGCGAGCTTTGCTGCACCCTTTGGCAGTGTGGAGGGAAGAGGACACAACCCCTCCCCAAGGGGACATGTGGCCTCCTTCGAAAGGAAAGGCCCTTTGAGGAGCTGAGGCTAGGAAGGCACACAGTCGTGTCGAACACACTCCCACTGCTTGCCTCTTCAGGGCCAGTAGCGCTATCAGCTAGGAATGTCTTTGCAAGTATCGTAGTGGGAAGGGGAGATACATGGCCCTGCCTCTGCAACTTCGGTCCTCTGAGCAGATCTGGAGGTCTTGAGTTGTATAAGCAAACCTGTTCCTTCCAAATAGAGGCTTGCAAAACACACACCAGGTGGCTGCCCCTTCTTTCCTGAAGAAGGCTCGCTTTCCCTGCATGCTGTGAACTCCCTGTCCCAGCCTCCAGGAATAGCACTTTTTGCAGTTCCTTTCTTAGGGGCAGTTATCCCTGAGTATGGGGCCATAGGGAGTAGCACCACACACACATGGAAAGGCAGAGCCACCTCCACACATCTCTTCCATCCCCGTTACTCTGGAGGAGAGCTCTAGGGAGCCTAGGTCTGTCAGGAAATTCTTGGCTTTGATGGCAACACACCCAGTGTGTGAACCTGCATACCCGACCTAGGGGCCACAGGGCACCTGTTACACTCGAGTGGGCCCTGAAGCAGTGCAGCCTAGCAAGAGCTTGAAAATCCATCCAATTGCTGTTTTTGTACCTCTGACAGAGCGAGCTTTGCTGCATGTTTTGGCAGTGTGGAGGGAAGAGGGCACAACCCCCTCCCCAAGGGGACATGGGGCCTACTTTGAGAAGAAAGGCCCTTTGAGGAGTTGAGGCCAGGAAGGTACACAATCATGTCAAACACACTCCCGCTGCCTGCTTCTTCATGGGTACTCCCGCTATCAGCTAGGAATGTCTTTGCAATGATCTCAAAGGGAAGGGGAGATACATGGCCCTGTCTCTGGAACTTCGATTCTCTAAGCAGATCTGGAGGTCTCCCATCGTATAAGCGAACCTGTTCCTTCCAAACAGAGGCTTGCAAACACACGCCAGATTGTTGACTCTTCTTCCACGTGGGAGGCTGTCTTTTCCCACATCCTGGGAACTCCCTGGCCCAGTCCTAGAAAAGCACTTCTTGGAGTTTCTTTTTAAGGTCAGTTATCCCTGAGCTTGGGGCCATAGGGAATAGCCCCAAACTTACAGGGACAGGCAGGCCACGTGCACATATCTCTTCTGTCCCCTTTGCTCTGGAGGAGAGCTTTAGTGAGCCTAGGTCTGTCCAGAAAATTCTTTGCATTGACGGGAACAACTCCTGCATGTGAACCTGTATACCCAACCTAGGGGCCACAGGGTAGCTGTTTCACTCGAGTGGGCTCTGAAGTGGGGCAGCCTAGCAAGAGCTTGAAAATCCGTTCAATTGCTGTTTTTGTACCTCTGACAGAGCGAGCTTTGCTGCACCCTTTGGCAGTGTGGAGGGAAGAGGGCACAATCCCCCCTGCCTAAGGGAAATGCAGCCTACTAGAGGAAAGGCCACTTGAGGAGCTGCTGCCTCACTTCTCCTCAACTCAATTTTTTGTCACCATTTAATCTACATCATATGAATTTTTGAAACTAATTTGTAACTTTTAGAAAAAAAGACTTCTTAGGTATTAACATACTGGTATTTCTAAAAGGGGGAAATACTTCTTCCCTAAAACTGTATTAAGAAAATTTGAATGGAATGAAATATGTTTTGATGTAGCAGAATTATTATTTTATCTTTCCAAACCAGCATTTGTTAAATGTTTAACTGCTAATAACTGTCCAGGCTTCCGTGGTGGCTCTGCTGGTAAAGAATCCACCTGCAATGCAGAAGACCTGGGTTTGATCCCTGGGTTGGAATGATCCCCTGTAGAAGGGAAAGGCTACCCACTCTAGTATTCCAGCCTGGAGAATTCCATGGACTGTATAGTCCATGCGTTTGCAGAGTCAGACATGACTGAGCAACTTTCACTATTCACTAATAACTGTTCAGCCTGAAGTAAGAACTTTCAAAAATCTTTGAACACAGACACTCTAACTTAATTCCCCTCTGGGATAAATATTTTGCATGTACTTTTAGGTTACATATTCACAACAGGCACAGAACTCTTTTATTATATATTTTATTTTCATATAAATTAACATCCTAGAAAAACTAAAATAGAAACACTAAATACAGTATTGCACATAGCAATCTCTGTTAAATGCCCCATTATATCATCGAAGCTCATACACACATGAAGGGACTGAAGGAGACAGGAAGATGGCAGAATAGCAACCAGAGAGCCACTACTGTGTCTGTGCACATCAACTACAGACTGAAAGGTAAGGACAGTATTTTACATAAATAGAAAACATTGAAGGGTTAATAGGGTAGCAGAGATGTGCCTGCAAACGGGTCTCTCTGCTTGGGCTGAATGTCCTTGCAAACGAGGCGTTCTGCCAAGAGCCTGGACAGAGCCTTGAGTTTAATGGTTCCTTGCAAACGAGGGAGCATTCCCTTCTTGTGATAAGAAGGAAAAGAGGGCTTTGGACAGACTCTGCAGTAGACAGGGATATCACTCCCCTTGCTGTACGATAACATGTATGCACCTGCGCTGTGCTGAAAAGGCTTATTTATGTAGTCTGGAATTCTTCCTTGGGGGCTTTATAATATTAAACAGCAAATTGTTTGCGCAGTTCTGTTCTTCCGGCTGGAGAGTGTATTGTCCGTCTCTTGTGTGTCTCTTGTGTTTTGTCTTTGTGTCATTTCACTCGCAACAAAACATAGTTACAATTCAGATTTTTTTTAAGTTGCCTCCATAATTGGTTTGCAATAGCAACAGATTCTCCCCTTTATTCATAGCCATACCCTAACACATATAATTTTTAAAAATCTATTAATGTTAGACAAAACCATCACAATGCTTCAGGAGTGACTTAAAGAAAACCCCAATAAAGTCACAATACTCAGGCAGGTGGATTTAATGAACAAGTCCTAGGTAGATATCAATCCATCTAAAGTAAGTAAGTAAGTAAGTAAGTAAAGTCGTTTAGTCGTGTCCGACTCTTTGCGACCCCGTGGACTGTAGCCTACCAGGCTCCTCCCTCCATGGGATTCTCCAGGCAAGAGTACTGGAGTGGGTTGCCATTTCCTTCTCCAAAAGTTACTCTTTTTTTTTTTTTTTTGCCAACAGTTAGTCACGTTTGGCAACTTTATGAGGATCATTTAAAAGCACTGAGAAGAGCAACGGTAAACTTTGCAGAGAGGCACAGCTTTGGTTTAACTGACCTTTGCTGCAGATTGGCTTTATGTAGGTCCTAAAAGAAATGGTTGATAAAGGGCTTCATTTAACTTAAAATTATGATTCTTGCCTATAGTAAATGATTTATAGAAAGGGTTTTCCTTTTACTATATTTTTTCCTATTCATTGTGTAATGAGTAAAAAAAAAAAAGTGATAATCTTCTTTCACAAATATGTAGTTACAGAGACCAACCCAAGAGCTGGGAAAGCCTTATCTATGTCACATATAAATGGTACCTCAATTTTAAAATAAAAAAAATTATATGTAGATGTAAAACTGATACAAACAAGTCACTAGAAATATTAACCATTAATTTAAATGCAGTGACGTGGAGTACTGGTCGTCAGGAGAAAGAGTGTTTCGTTGTGACAGGGAATATTCTCACAACAGTAAGTTGGAGGTTACCGTTTAGCATGTTCAGAATTAATGCAGATATTGCCTCTTACACATGCTGTTTTGGTCTATTGGTAAAATACCATAAACTTTTACAAAAAGAAAAGGTGTCACATTCTCCACTGGCCTACTGCTTTTGCATTTTTATATGAATACAGTGTAGAATTCAACAACCAGTAAACTGGAAAACATAAAGATTATGCAAGAAGCCAAGAAGAAAGGTGATCAAAATGATGAGCTTCCTTCCTGCCCTCAGGCGGGCTGAATTCTGTGAAAGCAGCTGCAGTGACTCATTTTTGTTCTGCTTTTCATTGGTCAGGTTTTCATGCTTATTTTTGCTTTCTGAAATAAATGCACCAGGTAAGAGAAATAGTTAGAAGGACTAACTTTAAAGAAAGTATGAAGTTTAGAATAGCATTTTCATTTGGATCAAATTCTTTGAGAAAAGGTTAAAGACCCACAAGCTCATAAATGAGAAAAGATATAAGTAAAGTCTATTTATCTCTTAGAATTTTCACTAATGTTGAGGGGAAAAAAAGGTTAAAATTTTAGCTTCTAATCGATGTGAAAGAGTATCAGCTCACCTTTCTCATTTTCAATCTTATGTACAAACACATAAATATGAAAATTGAACGGAGGCTTCATCTCATTGTTAATGTGATTTAATTCTCTTCTATGACTCAGATGGTAAAGAATCTGCCCACAATGCTGGAGACCTGAGTTCAACCCCTGGGTCAGGAAGATCCCCTGGAGAATGGAATGGTGATGTATTCCACTATTCTTGCCTGGGGAATTCCATGGACAGAGGAGCTTGGCAGCCTATCGTCTATGGGGTCACAAAGAGTTGGACACAACTGAGGCACTAACATACTTTCATCTCATTGTTAATGTGATTTAATTATTTTCTGTCCTTATAACAGCAAAATTGTGGTTGCTGCTGCTGCTGAGTTGTGTCAGTTGTATCCGACTCTTTGTGACCCCAGACCACAGCCCACCAGGCTCCCATCCCTGGGATTCTCCAGGCAAGAATACCGGAGTGTGTTGCCATTTCCTTCTCCAGTGCATGAAAGTGAAAAGTGAAAGTGAAGTCGCTCAGTCATGTCTGACTCTTCGCGACCCCATGGACTGTAGCTTACTACTGTAGCGACTTCACTTTCACTTTTCACTTTCATGACTGGAGAAGGAAATGGCAACCCACTCCAGTATTCTTGCCTGGAGAATCCTGGGGATGGGAGCCTGGTGGGCTGCAGTCTATGGGGTCACACAGAGTCAGACATGACTGACGTGACTTAGCAGCAGCAGCAACCACAATTATGCTGTTATAATTGTGGTTAGTAAATAACTATTCCTTCTCATTCTACACATGTACTTGAAGATTTACTTTCATCAAAAAGACAGAACATAAACCAAACCATAATATAATACTTGTTGTTCAATAAGATTTTGACACAGAGAAATGGAAGGGAAAATATCTTTTAAATGCAGATACAAGTTCTAACTTTTTCTAAATAAAGCTGTTTAATTGTGGCCCAATTTGGATAATTTGAATATCTTGCACTTACACTATATTAGACTAACTCAATTCAAAACGCTATTTTTAAGGTCTAACCCA